>NW_009598454.1:4161-10377 GCF_000690535.1 Cariama cristata | reverse complement strand
ATGACCAAAGAGAAATCTACTCATCCATAACACACTGGGGTTCTAACATGGAAATACTGGTGCAAGAGGATGTTCAGGCTCTGCCAGGAACTGGGCTGAACTTGCATGTTTGGAATGAATCACACACAATCACAGGTTGGTTTAGGTTGGCAGGGACCTCTGGAGCTCCTCTGGTCAACCTCCCTTCTCAAGCAGGGCCGGTCCAGGTGGCTTTTGAATAGCTCCAAGGATGGAGACTCCACCTCCTCTCAGGGCAACATGTGCCAGTGCTCGGTCACCCTCACACCGAAAAAGTGTTTCCTGATGTTCAGAGGAAACCTCCTGGGTTTCAGTGGGTGCCCATGGCCTCTGGTCCTGGCACTGGGCACCACTGGGAAGAGCCTGGCTCCGTCCTCTGTGCCCCTTCCCTTCAGGTATTTATAGACACGGATGGGATCCCCCTGAGCCTTCTCTGCTCCAGGCTGAACAGTCCCAGCTCTCTCAGCCTTTCCTCATGGGAGGGATGCTCCAGTCCCTTCATCATCTTCATGGCCATTAGCTGGACTCTCTCCAGTATGTCCATGTCTCTCCTGTACTGGGGAGTCCAGCACAGGACCCAGCACTCCAGATGTGACCTCACCAGTGCTGAGCAGAGGGGCAGGACCACCTCCCTCCACCTGCTGGCAATGCTTTGTTTAATGCAGCCCAGGACACCGTTCGCCTTCTTTGCTGTAAGGGCAAATGCACCAAGCCTTGAGGTACCTTGATGCTGTCGGACTGGTGAGGAGGGAGGGTATGTCACTACACAGCCCCTCACTACAAGAAGGACCTTCAGGTGCTGGAGTGAGTCCAGAGAAGGGCAACGAAGGTGGTGAAGGGTCTGGAGCACAAGTCTGATGGGGAGCCACTGAGGGAGCTGGGGGTGTTTAGCCTGGAGAAGAGGAGGCTGAGGGGAGACCTGATCGCTCTCTACAACGACCTGAAAGGAGGGTGTAGCCAGGTGGGGGTCAGTCTCTTCTCCCCAGTAACTACCGATAGGATGAGAGGAAATGGTCTCAAGTTGCACCAGGAGAGGTTCAGGTTGGATATTAGGAAGAACTTCTTCACTGTAAGAGTCGTTAGGCATTGGAACGGGCTCCCCAGGGAGGTGGTGGACTCACCATCCCTGGAGGTGTTCAAAAAACATTTAGATGTGGCATTTCAAAACATGGTTTAGTGGTGGCATTGGGTATACAGTTGGGCTTGATGATCTTTGCGGTCTCTTCCAACCATAATGATTCTATGATTCTATGTCTACGTTTAAATAGGGGCTGAAGGCTACTTTCAGCAGGTATGCAGAGTGCTGACTTGTGAGACACAAATGGGGCTTGCTCTACAGGGACTCAGCCACGGTGCCCTAAGCCAAACCCTGCATCTGTCTGCATGTACTGTGTGCACCTTAAAGCCTGTTCAGTCACGTATTTATCTGAAGTGCAAATAGCCCTCGCTCCCAAGGCCTGGCTGAACGGCCTCCACACATCCCAGCTACATGGCGTGATTTTATGTCTGACACTGGACGGACATGAGAACTTGGGGTACCTTGAGGTGCCCAAGAAACTCCTTTTACAAAGTCAAATCACATTTGTGTGCAACTTTAGCTTAAGTCAGTTTGCAGGAAAAAGCAGGTACAAATAGTCAGATCTCTACTGACTCTGCTCTCCCAGATTTTGTTTCTGGTGTATAAATGGTATACAAGGGATAATATAGACATAGTCACCCAAGTCAGATCAGAGATGCAAATGAGGAGCTGGCCTCATTTGGTTCTGCTTACAATACAGACATCGGTGAGGGGAATTATCACCAGAGGGAAGCGATAACCAGGAACTGAAAGTGAGGTGGCAAAGCTGTGGAAAGAAAAGCTTGAAAATTTGGACGGAGGACATAGGAAATAGCACAATGTGAAAGGTCCAGAGAAAGTCAACCCAAGAAAGAAACACAAGAGATCGATTTTAAGGTATTCAAAGGAGTAACAGAATTGAGCAGGGTTTCTACCTGAACTGCCAGTTGCAAGCCATTGCTAAGCAATGTCTTTCTGTTCTATTGCTAATGAATTTGGATGCACAAAAAGCAAGAATTTCACACTGGTGGAAAATGAATAAAACAGCCCCTAGAACCAGAGGGAGGCATCTGGAGCTGCAGGAAAGAAGACACTGTATTTTTCAGGAGCTGTAACGAGTCAGTATCCTACAGCTGTAAAAGATTTGTGCTGGCTTAGCGGCAGTTAGATGCACACAAAAATCACATTCAAAAGTGCAACCTTGGTCTTGAAGCTTGGTTTGATGTCCTTGTTTCTCCTTTTCAGTTTTAACTAGACCTTTCAAAGAACTGAGTTTTCCAAAAGTATTTAAAGAAAAATCAAAGGAAGGAATCAATGAGGGGGAAAAACTGCAATGCCTGCCAGCAAAACACCCAGGGTTTTTTTCTCTCATTACTGCCTACAGTTGACCTCTGAATAACTCCTTTGCATTTTAATTGACAATACTTGGCACCATCTGATACATTTAAGATCTAAATGGCCTTCCCAAATGGACATAAAAATCTACTGAATAGAGCACTTAAAACACGTTCATAGGTTGAAGATGAAGAAGAGGCACATAAGAGATGTGGATGTACACACATACAAAATAAAAAAAAAAATATTATTTGAGGAATTTTGCCCTGCCCATTTTATCTTAACCTTATTTTAATATATTATCTGTTGAGAAAATAAAATTAAATCCTGCTTAAAATCAACAAACTCCTCAAGAATAATATAAAAGTGGTACAAGGAAAACAAAAAGGCCCCACCATACTGCAATCATAGAGAGTGTTGTAATCAACGTGGAATACTGTCTTCTCAAAATCTCCTTTGGTACCCAGTATTAAATGACAGCCAAACTCACTTATTTAAGTTTTTATTGTGCAAGTATTTAGCTTTCTTCATGCAAAAGGAAGATGATTGTAAGACTCGGGACACAACTGCAACTCTTCACTCCGCTTGTGATTTTTGGTGTGATTTCACTTCCCCTTTCCATGTCTTACACTGCCAGCATCAGTAACAGTTTGAGATCAAAAGATTTCCTTAGTTGCTGGCCACTCTTTTCATAAGTAATAGCTTCTACTTCCAAATAGTTTTTTTTAGGCTATGTATCTTAGAGCAAAGATCGGCTTAATTCAGGCTCTGAATTCAAAGTGTGTCTCGTGCTATTGGATAAAAACAGAAACCGTCACTCAGTTTCAGTTTTCAGACCAATGTATGTAAATCTTTTAAATCAATATGAACCTTCTCAGTTAACCAAAGAAGAGATTGAAACATTGAGCTATGTCTAATCAAATACTTTCCAGTGAATCAAATAATCAAAGATTTTTGAACTTCTAAATTCTACAGTTTGATCAAATAACACAAAGTATTTAAGAATATATTGTGAAAATTATTCTGAGCTAGCATATGTCCCCTCTATTTCTGATTTCCGTGAGTATGCCACAGCCCAGATGTTGAATGAGTTCAGTACGATGCCATCAGTGTGGTGGGCCCATTCCTCAAAGTGAAAGCACTGACTAATATTTCTGTGTTTCTCCTTGGAGCCCATGTATATTTGGTGACTTTTTATAAAGATGTGGAGAAGAAAACTTTATGCCAGATGGTAAATCCAAATTAAAAAAACTGAAATGCAGCATTTTATTAGTTCTTTATATGAGAACTTACAGTAATTATTAAAGTCACTCATGAGCAACCACTCATCACCATGAACATTTTACAATCTAGTCCGTGCCAAATGTGTCAAGACTCTTCCGCAAGTATTCACATGAATCTGGAAGTATCAGTGGAGTTGTATCATATGGCAAAAATCTTTTTTTATCCAAACATCTGACTACATAGCAAAGCCCACTCGTACAGAGAAAGCCATCTCAGAGTAGCTCAGACTGAGAACCGCCACATTTACCACAATAACTTCCAGTTTGTTGATAACTTTGAGTACAATGAGCTATACCTAAAAAGCTATTTATTGCAAAACCCTGTTGAGTGTTAAGAGAGGCTGAAGAGCCAACTTTCACCCCTTTGCACCGTAAGCAGGTGTGATCACTGATATATCTTAATACTGGAAAACAACAAGGGGAGTGCAGATACCTGGCATTTGGAGAAAAAAATAAATCACAAATCGTTACAGGACGGAGGGTATTCTCACCATGGCCGTACACCGAATGCTACTGGTAAGAGGAGACAGAGGGAGAAAGGGCAAAGACACGTACAAAGTGAGGTTGTGGCTTTGGAAAGAAAAATACTGAGAGACAATCACTGGGAGATCAGCTACAACTAGAAGAGGTCTGGAGAATTCAATGACGGAGCTCTTTTTGTTTAACTTAAGGAATGCACATCCAATGTAATGACACCTGGATGAGATTAAACTAAATGTTCCTCTAAAACTAGGTGAAACTTTAATGTTTTCCTTCTTTGCCAAACTACTATGCAAAAATGCTGTTTTAAGAAGGATTTTTTACCACTATAGCCATGGCTACATATTCCCAAAGAGAACTGCAAATGTGCAAATTTAGTCACAGCTCACAAGGTGATAAGGGATGATATGCACTGCATAATCTGCCCAGGGTTTCGTCTAAGAAGAGAAGGATCACAAGATCACATTCTGGAACAGAAAATGGCAAGCAGCTGAATATCTCAAGTGATAAATAAAAAAGGAAACCAATATATCAGAATATTTTATTCTGGAATAAAATCTAAGTTCAGTCAATAAATTCTGTTCTCACTATGATTTAATATGACCTTTTCCTCTGCAAAGTGAAGAAAAACACTATAACATTACAATATAAATATAGATTAAATTGTAATGCCATTTTAATTTCTCAGTTTAAAAAAAAATCTCCTAACAGGCTGAAACCACCTCACCCATCCACAGGACCAGGCTACATATGTATCGTTTTAACTTGAATTGCCACACAAGGCATTTGGAGAATTCCAGAAAAGTAGAATATTTCACTAGCCGTGTGGTCAATTTGTTTGTACAATACATAGATGCAACCAATTTTCACATGCCTACCCAGCAAAGTCCGCCTTCTAAGCAAGCACTTAGGGAAGAGAAACACATCAAGTGCTTTGTGGAACTCTCTCATATCAAATGGCTTTCCAAAATCAGCTTTGTAGCCTTGCTTTGTGTCTCAGTAATCTCTTACATCTGGCTTGTGCCGTGCCTTAGAAAACAAGATTGTGTCCTGAACCAACAAGCTGAAGAATGGAAGTGTGTTGGAAATTAAACACAAACAGTGCAGGGGATTTACTAAAAGTCAATCTGTTCCGTTTACATACCCTGTACTCTGATTTTCCCACTCATTTTTTAAGAACTGACCTGCTAGTAGAACTATGAAAACTAACACCCCAACACTTGAAGACTGTTATATAGGTTGCAAATGCCAATACATGGAAATAAGAAAACAGCAGAGGTACTACATGCAGTGAAACTTTATCTATGTCTCTCATCAGGACTCAGAAGCAGATTACATAGAAAAGCTGTGTGTATTGTGTAATTTGAAAGTTCAGCATAAAAGTGCAGAGTCATAAAAGACCAGAGTTTTATTCCTAATGCATCAATTTGAAATTACTGAATTTTTGAGCCCTGGATCTTGCAAAGTAAATAAATCTCCTTCAGTCAGAAAAGTGCAGCTGGGGCAGTGAGGTGGTGGTGCAAAAGCAATCCTGTTTTAAAAGAGAAAATGTAAGCAAATATGTAAAATGTAAGGAATATGTAAGCAAAGAACTTAATAAACCTCCTGTTTCTTCAATCCTGAAACTTCAGCTTCTCAGTACCGGCTTTACAGATACAACAAGCATACCTTAGTCTGCAGAAGAAAGCCATTATCCTAGCTAGAGGAGACTGATGCCGTATCCTGACCAAGAAGGATTTGGTCTCGCTGGCTTCTGGAGTTCTGGTTTCTCCCCTCTGCTCTGGGCAGTACAAGGTACTTCGAGGAGTGGAAAAAGGGCGATGGGAGAATATGTCCGGTGGAAGCACAAACCATATGGGAAACCGATTCCTCCAGAAGTTCCTGCTGTTCTAACAGTTTAGCATTTTCCACAGCTGCTATTTTGGTCCAGTCCCTAAATATTCATCTATTTAGGGGAGCAAAATGGCAGGATTTCCTGAAAACATAAGGAAGAAGAAAGGGTCGCATACAACAGTTCCTATTTCAGCCAGACCGAAAAGCAAC
>NW_009598454.1:0-4130 GCF_000690535.1 Cariama cristata | reverse complement strand
AGGAATGCCTGCTTTCCTCATTTTTTCCCTTCTACTTTTGAAATGGCTGCTACAAAACCATGAAAGGATTTGAGCTCATTTAAATAATAAGAAAAACTCACTCGTGTGAGACTTGTATAATGGACCCATTAGGGTTTCATACAGCACCTTACAGACATCACAACCCAGTCCTACACATGGGGCTGTATTTTAAAGTGCTTCTGGATCAGAAAAAGACGAGGCATTTTAACACGCATGGGTTATTTAAAAAAAACATAAAAAATTGGAGATCAGGAAGGATATTTAACATCAGAGGTGGGAGATTAGAAACTTGCAGTCTTATTGCAAATCCTCAGGCTTATTGCTGGAGAAAAGCCTCCACATTTTCTCATTGTGTCCAGCAGGCTGAGCTGAAGTGACTCTCGATTTTCTCCGCTCTTTAAACCAACACAATGTGCCAATGGAAGTGGCATTGGAGAAGGACAGCTGGTTCCGGTGGCAGTGACGGTTTACTGACCATGAAGGTATGGCACTACTCCAGCAGGAGAGTGTCCGATGGAACAAAATGGTCTTTGTTTTGTTGCTTGCTACCCAACTGAAGAATTACAGCCTCGGATAAAGTCACGGTCCCTGGCCTTCTCCCATTACTGCCTACTTGGCCTGAGAAAATACATCTAACAGCATGGCATCCTGGAATTCAAACGATTCTTTTATTTGTGTTTTGGGCATTATTACCTCTCATTTGCTCTAACACTTCCAGTTTAGAGTCAGCTTTATAAATTGAGCAATTCATGTTTGGAGAGAGCAAAAACTGTTCACTCCAGCACTGCCCACCAGTTTTCATTGTGGCCTCTGGTCTTGTTCTGCCTAATTTGGGAGTCCCACAGCAAACAAAACTATAAAAGTGTGCTGAAAAAAAACCCAGTTGCTAAAAAGATTGATAGCAAAATCACAATACTCCAATCCTGAATATAAATTGGGACTATAACCCACAAAAGAACAAAAGGCATTCTTGTGGTAATTCAATTGAGGAATTATTTTTGTGGGAGAGTAATCATTCTTGTCTGTAGTCCTCAATTAGTGTTAATTGTAAGAAAAAGCTTATTAGGAATATTTAAATGTTAAAGTCCCCCTGTGCAAGCATATCTGAATTCCCAGAAGCTAGTTATAGTGCAAAGTGCATTAATTAAAATGCCACTTTGGGAAATCCTTCTTTATCCAATGTTCATTATTAACATGAAAGATAGTGAACAGGTTTTGATTTTCTTTAAAGATTTTAGTCATCGTGACAGGGATTCAAATGGTGAAGAACAGCATTTGAAATGTTAATGAAATTCTGATCATTTCACAGGACCTAGTCCTTTTATGACACTTCGGTCCCAAATGAAGGATTCTCAAACTCTGGATCCCAGAGTCACTTTCTAAAGTGACTAAAGATTTGGAGTGGTTCAGTCGAGGGATTTTTCTATATTGAGACATACAATAAGCCATATTTATTCCACAGCCCTTACTGGCCCGTCTATAGGACTCATAGCCCATTTCCCGCAGCAGCCCTCCTTACCCGTTGGTCACAGGAATACTGCTAAGTGCCAGAATCCTCCCTCCATTGCATTTTCCTAAATATATCCCACGATCAATACGTGCCTTTCAGATGATCAAAATCCAGGTATCTCCAGCACACGAGGAGCTGCATGACAAACAGGGCTTACACACAGGAGATGGCTGGCGTTTATCGTGTGATGGGTCAGGCTCTGCCACTCAAGAGCATCATGCCGAAGGAAAGAGACAACCTTAGGTACGGATAATACGCCTGGGTCCTGTGAGTACAGTCCTCCCCTTCTTCTGCAAGAGGCCTTGACAGATTCTGGCAGAAAGATTTGGTAAAATCTATTTTGGAAAAATAAATCCTAAATGTTACAGGAATGTCATTGCAGAACAGACTTGCATTTGGAGTAGTACGTCTACAGTAGAATAACACAGGCTTGGAGGTTTTTTTTCAGTATGGAGGTAATTTTATGAAGGCATTTATCTAGCCCAGTGACTATGATAATAGAGGACTAGTCCCCTGTTCCCCACACGGACACCACGATTAAAAACTAGATACTTTTCAGCATCAGGAGTCTTTTAAGGTATGCTGTCCATGTGCATAGTTATGCAATGCATGTTCATACACCAGCCACGAGAGCCAGGAGAACCTTCTAGCTTTGCGGCAGAATGGCCACTTGCCTATTTTTTTATAGCCAGCTCTTACTTCTTTCACTTTTTAGATGAGTAATGGGATGACAAAGTCAATCAACAGCACCTTTGCGGAGGAAAACTAAGCATTAATTCTGTTTTCAGTACAGGATTCAGCCTGAAGAGTAGGATTTGACTTCTCTAATGTAGGCGTTGACTATTTACTTGTCTCTCACCCTGAAATGGGCATTACATTTGGCCAGGCGGGCTGCACCCTCAACCCCATAGACTGTATTAACTACAGAGAGAAATCTCTATAGACTATGCTGGGGAACTCCACAGGGAGCTCAGATGTGAGCACCACGTTGCAGCCACTTACAGATGGGTGAGCTGAAGTTATCTCCTGCCCCAGCTTTTTACAAAAACAACCACAAATTTCAAAGAGAAACGACAAACCAAACTAAACCATTCACACGAAACCATTCACTAAATTGAGAACACAAGATAAAAAATTATGTTTTCATTATAAAGGATTTGCCTGCTGAGAGATGAAATTATCCCAGGCCTCTGGTTTTGAGTTTGCAGTCCAAGTAGAGAAATACCACGCGAGGCAGTGCGCTTCTGGTACGCTGCCCTCGTGGTTAGTTAAACAGCAAATGCTTGCTAGCTACGGGCTCATTGAAGTTTTATGTCAAAGATTTAATGGATAATTTGCAAAGTTTAGGCCTCTGCAACATGGTGGCAAACTAGTTCTTTCTGGCATGGCCTGTAATTTTATAAGCACAAGCTCTATAGATCAAAGGCAAATCTGAAGTGTATTTCTAATACGGTTCTAAACTACCTAGAAAAATTGCAGCTAGAATTACCATATATATTGAAGCTTTTGGTCTCAAAAGGATGATTTTAATCATATATTAATAATGGTTCACATGTTGGCTCTTCAGAATGCAGCGTCTGGGTCTATTGTCCTGTGCTAAGGGGATTCAGAGAAGAGCACATGGTCGTAATCTCTGATTTAATTTACTTTTTACGTGTTTGTTTTGCTTCCTTTGAGTTGCATTCCCAGTGTTACTGTGATCGGGACGGTAACTGTGATTGTACGGACAAGCAAATCTGCATCAACCAACTTGTCTAGAGCAAGAAGAGAAACAATTTGCATGTGCCTGTAAAGACAGGAGTAATTTCTGTCAGATTTACTGTAGTTTATACAGAAAAACTTTACTAGTTGCTCATGGCATATTGCCACAAGAAAGACAAATAAAAGATCTCAAGAATTAATTCTAAAATAATGTCTTGAAGAAAAAAAAAACAAACTTGAAACGCTTTTGCTGCTAAAAATGTGGCGAATTCTTTTAAAAGGAACTGAAGAATTTCAGTATGTATCAAGCATTATTCATATTCATTAGCTAACAGTGATTTAGTAGCACTATTTTCCAAAAATATCCACTACTCAAATGTTATTGTGTAGCAGGAAATACCCTCAGATATTAATTTTACTTTAGCGCCTCGTTCACTGAAGAAAACAACAGGAGGAGAAAAGGGGGAGGAATCCCTTCCCTGCCATTATTTTCAGGACATGAGCCCCAAGACCATTTTTTGCGGTTTGCCTGTGGTTGCCCATAGTTTTCCCACAAGGAAGGGGACACCCACTCCCAGCACGGACTGCGCCGCACCCCAGCACCCTTCTGTTGGCCTCACGGGCGCCGAGGGCCGGGCAGGCCCCTGGCACCATCTCAGTCCTGTCCTGCGTCCCCCCAGAGACTGATGGCTACAGCACGGCTCTTTCTTCTTAACTGGCTTTACTTTGGTCTTCCAAATGCTGCTCTTGGAAGAAAAAGATCCTGACCATGGCATAACCTCAGTGTATGGGCTGTACGACACGTCAGACTGTGCCAGAGTTAGGATAAGGCCGGGTTTTGCAGGAAGACGCTCAGACCCGGTGCCCTGCTGCCCTGGGAAGCCCCAGGGCGGGTGGC
>NW_009598453.1:109360-113411 GCF_000690535.1 Cariama cristata | reverse complement strand
CGGGCCAACTTTGGACCGACTCTCACAGATTTCCATAAATAAATCTGTGCCTACGAGCTGTACATAGGTTTCTTTTGATGCTTGCCATTCACAGGATGTAGTGGATAACTTGAATCTCATGGCATCCTTTCTGAACCGCAGCTGAGTGAAACTGTTTAAATACGTGAATAAGGAATATGGAAACATTTCTATGCACACACACAGGCTCTTATTCACAACCCAATATCAATGATGATCTTAGGAGCAGCCTTTCTTCAGAAATCCAGTTGCCTGAATATTCATGAATAGCAAGAAGTGGTGTAAGTGATCTAACTCACCACCATGAATTTGCGACCCAGCTGCTTTGACTGGGGCTGTGTTTAACAGCCTCTCTATCTTGGCATTTTCAAATATGCTCATCACTGTGACATGGAGTGCATTTTTGGCTTGCTGCATTGCTGTGCAGGGGGTACATTCCTTGTTATGAAAGCCTTGCTGACATTTATGGTTTTGCACTGAGTGGAATAAGCAGGCACATTATTAGCCAGATCCCAGTCAGGACATAACAAGAGAGGAAATCTAACTCTCTCCTCTCACAGAGTTCAGCTGTCTGGGGATTCATTTATTTCCTCTGAACCTAAGCTGAAGCACAAGCAGCTACTTGAGGCTTGTAACACAAATGGTTTGCAAGTAATGACCCAGTCTCTCCCTTTTCAACTTTTGGACTAAGTGTAAGTGCAAGTGAATGTTGTTTCCCACCTCTTTTGGCATAGCATGGCACCACAAATCATAACTTTCCCACTCCCAGTTTAAGCTCTTTTGTAGGTTGCTGGCAACAGAAATAAGAATCCTAGGGCTCTTTTCATAACTTCTCACAATGTCAAAGGAGCATTAACAGAGACAGAAATCGTAATGGACTCTTCTTTTCCAGCTGTGACGGAAAAGATATATTCTCTTGATGCACTAACAGTGCTGCACAAGGATACTAAAGAAATCCATGGATTACAACTGTCAAAATGAAGCTGCTTTTAGCAAGTGAAATGGAAGATCACTAAAAGTGGCCAGATTACTTAGGCCAAAAGAAAAAATTATTCAAACCTTCTTCCCAACTGGGCTGCACAAAGAGCTTTAGCAGGTTGGCAGATGTTAGAAATAGGGAAGGCACACTAGGGCTGCTAGTGCATCATGGATTCCTGGTTCCAGCAGGATTGCTCCCTACACTGGACTCCCTAGTATATCTGGAAGCCCAGTTATAAATGGGCCAAGAGATGGGTCTGTTGCAGCAGCTTCCTTTGAGGAAATGATTTCGCAATCTCAGTAAAACTTACCATTAAGAATGCTTCCTGACCTTCACAATGAAATTTTCACAGGCTTTGATCTTCATACACATAAGCAAGTTCATTTAGCCTTTATTCTTTCCCTTCTTCTGCAAATCAGTCAAAACAAGAAGCAGAGATTGTAAAATTCTTATAGGAAGGGTTTCAGACTTGGGCTTTTTAGGATCTCTATTCCTACAAAAATGGAGGAATTGTGTCTCTTTGACTATCTCCACTCCATCATCTCTGCTTTGAAAGTTCAACAAAGCTATCACACATTTTATCCTCATTTTCTGAGTGATGCTGCTGTCATCAACCTTTTACTTCTTTAACCCACTATTACCTACACAGCTTGGCTATACATAAATAATTTTTCTTTCCCAATGCTCTGGGCCTTTGTCAGATAACATTCAAACCTTTCTTAAAGACTTATTTCCTTGTAAGATCATAAACCTTAATGTTCATTAGTGTATGGCATGTACATAATATGATTCGACACACAGATAGATAGATAGTATCCCAAGTTAACACCTCCCTAGAGATCTCTCCATGTAGTTTTTCTCTTTGGATGTATTGATTTTAAATTCCCCCCCTGGGTACAGCCTCTCATTATTTGCTCCTTTCAGTGGGGCAACCCTTTGTTTGCTATACAACAAATAACATCATTAATGAAGACAATAAAGACAGACTTTTAAAGAAAATAAATGCAACCAAATTGCTGTGGTTGCAATCTGTATTTGTTATAGATGTCACATGTCTGTCTCATTCATTCTTTGTTCCAGGAGGACAACAGTCAACAGCAACAACAAAACCAGACATTTCAGACATAATCCATGTCTCTCTTCCCTTGGGCTATTAAAAATACAAAAGGAATATTGTGTTTGTTCGGGAATATTGAACCGGTGTCACCCGAAAGAATCTGGTCCTAACTGTGTGGAATTACTTCCCATCTTTCTGTCTCCTCTCTCTGCACCCAAGGAATGTGCTTTGTGATTCTAGTCAGGTGAAACCCAGAGTGTCAGCTGTAGGGGGGATAGGAACGACACCACCACCTACTCAGAAAGGCGTATCTGAGCTTTAATTTAAACTTGTCAACAAACATAAAAGCTTCTCCATCATTTTGTAACTTTTCCTCCTATAAATTTCTCAGTTATTCTGTTCTGCTCTTTTTTATGCAATCCACTTCTTTCAGTAAAATTGGCAGTGGCTTAAAGGAAAAGTCTATTTGATGTTGTGGGCTGCTGAAACAGAAGAACAGACGGTAGCAGAAAGTAACAGGAGACCTCTGCAAACAGTCCTGAAAAAAAAGGCAAAAAATATTGTTTAAACCACCAGTACTAACAGAAAAAGAAAGAAAGAAAAAAATTTCTATAATCTGCTTCAAAAATAAGCTGTTCACTGTAGAGGCATAAGTTTGTAATGTGTTAGCAGTAATTTCATGGTGAGCAAAGATGAATGATCTCAGATTTGACACAGGCAAAAAGTTACCATGGCTCAGCTGACTTGTAGGAGCTTGTTCAGCCACACTAAATGATAAGTTTAAGCTCCAACACAGATTAGTTAATCCAATGCAATGTTTCGATGCACTAAACTGTGCTGAACTAGAAGAGAACACAAGGAAGGGAGCCCTGTTGACCTCCATGACTGATCATTCACTAACATCATTAAAATTGTCCGCATAGTTTCTTACACTGTGCAATGCAGCTCAGAAATCTTTGACTCCACGACAGATTCCCATTATCTGAGTCCAGCAAGAAAACATTATCAGTGAAGGAAAAAAATACCCACTCTTTAAAAAACCAAAGAATTTACATTTGCACTACATATAGTCTGATCATTCTTCCTGTATACCCAGACTTATTTCTGCTATAGTTTTCTCAAGTGACTTCTTCTTATCCTTGTTTCTAGTTGCAAATATCATTTTAGACCTGAAAAACTTCTAATTACAATTTTAATTGAATCAGATAACTTCTTATGAGACTGTTTATCTTAAAGAATAAGCATTTTCTGACCAACAGAAGAGTTTTACTGGATCATCTGTGTAGTAGTGTCATAATTTTCCAGCTCCAAATTGTGATGAGGCAACATATCAGATCTTACACTGTGAAAAAACACAGAGCCATTGCATGTAACAGGAAGAGTAAAAAAGAAAGTTCAAACGGTGACAACCTGGGTGTAACTCTCACTCTATCTCTGTTATGAGGCCACAAGGTGTAGGAAGTATCATGGCATGTAGATATTTTCTTTCCATCTTTGGAGTAACCTACAAGAATATAACCCTGATATATAGTTCAATTGTATTATTATTTCTTGAATTTCCACAGAATAAGTCATTGTGGAGAAGAAATTTAATCACACACAATGACCCAGGCTGTTTTTTCCACTTGCACTCTCTGTCAACTTCTGATCTGCAATCCCATTACCAATAATTACAACTAATTGCACCTGGCCAGAGGAGAAGAATTATGCTTCAGATTCTCAGAGATCACTTTCTTCAAACTTTACCAGTAGAGACCCAGGAAAACAAACACAAAACAGATAACCTCCAAATTACAGGGTAGGACTCATGAATATGTAACTTCCAGGCATGTAATGATTTCCAGGTGCACATCACCAACTAGCTCATCCTTAATTAATTAGCCAGCTGGCCTGGTTTGTCAGCAGCAGTAGAACAGTACAAGCATAGCTTCAAGGCGGGTTGTGTGGTTGGACTTCCAGCTCCATCTGAGATCAGAAAAAGCAGGCAAACTCCTGCT
>NW_009598453.1:98878-109329 GCF_000690535.1 Cariama cristata | reverse complement strand
TTCTTACAAGTAAAGCCATACCAAAAATCCAGTTATGTAATAAATCCAGTGTCATCTTCAAAAAGTACAGCAATAGTCTTGATCAAAGACATATGCACTACCTTCATTTTCTTATCTCAGTAATCAGATCAAGGAACATAGAAATTGCAATAGGAATAGCTGAATATCCTTCAGCACAGAATAAAAACTCCCCTGCAGACAACTCACGTTTCTTTAGAATGTGATTAATGAGAACATTTGTTGAGTATCTTGCTTATTCAGTTTGTTTATTTTCTTTAGTTTTAAATGTCCACATCTCTATTTGTACATCATGATACAAGCTGAAGCTAGAAGGAAAAGATTACTACTTGTATTAATGTTAGAGACGAACCACTAAGAAAAAGGACAATATTACAATTTGATGATCCGCTGGAGCATGAGCATCTGAAATAAGAAAAGAGGAGAGGAAGTGCAATTAAAGTTTTTGAAGTAGCCAGATCTATGTTCATTACTCAAAAGAGGGCATGTTGTTTAGAATTATCAGGCATTGGACACCAGTGATTTACCCCAATGACAAATCGGAAACAATGCTGGACCAGTCAGTTAGTAAAATGAGTTTGCTTAACCACAGAGGATGCAGCTGGGTAGCATTTGAAATCAGCAAATTCAAACCAGCCATGTTGCATTGTGTTTGATACAACCAGAAAGCTTTAAATATGGGAGTTGAAAACATCTTTAGATTATTTAACTCTTTAGGGATTTATTCTTTTTAGTTACTAGTTAAGATCAAAACATGGACTTTGAGATAAAACATGTGACAACTGTTTTGTTTTTACCAAAACAGAACTTCTAACCAAGACCTGGTTGTTCTGGTACTCCCAGGGTGTTTAGTTTCCAGTAAAGCAAATATCCCTTGCTACTTCTGGTTTTATTTTGATCTGGGCTGGAATGGATCCAACAGCTTCTCTTTAACTAAAGCACTTTTTTGCTAAAGAATCATTCCAGGAAGGAATACAGTCTTGCTTTTGAGACATCAAGGAACAGAGAATCCGCCACTGTCCTTGGTTATTTTTTTCCTACTGCTCAAATTTTTGCCTTATATCTAATTTGATTTGATTTTTTTTTCTGACTCTAGTTTATACTTTCTGACTCTCATTATGTTTTCCTCCACTAGATTAAAGAACCCTTTACCATCACGCATTTTCTTCTCAGGAAGGTACTTACACACTGCAATCATGTCACTCCTTCAGGAAAACCTAAAGACATTGAGCTCTTAAGTCTCTCAGTATAATGTTTTTCTCTAGCACTTCAATTATTTTTTTAATGTTCTCTTTAAAATGTAGACACTTTGGCTGGGCTCCGTATTTTGGTATTGGCTTTCACTACACTGTGTACAGAGTAAATCCCTCCCTAATCTTACTTGTTACTCCTTCTTACATTTCCAGGAACTGAGCATTTTTGTTGTTTGGAGTTTTTTTCCCAGCAGGAGTGTTCTGGGAGTCTCACATCACATTGCTTTTCAACTCTAAACCCTGTGCCTTTTCCTGTGTCACTACTTTCCTGGGAACAGAGCTTGATTCTGTAACCCCTGAATGCCTTCAGTTTTCTAGACATACGGCTCTGACTTAGCTTATTTGAACTTTTATTTTTCTCATGAATGGGTCTTATTTCCAGGTCATTCAGAGCACTTCTCATGTCTGCCCTCTTCTCACTGGTATTTACCACAAGTCAATTCTTTGTGTCATCTTTAAATTTGAAATTATCAAGAATTTAATATTTACTGCTAGAAGATTGCAAAAAATGCAAATGACTTGCATCTAGTACTGATCATCACACAAAGCCACCAAAGATCATCTAAATATAAGTGTAGGCTACAGACGGGATAGTGAAAAATAAAGTGTCCTACTGTCCCCTTAACCTTGGAGTGGAGGCAAGGCAGAAGCAGAATTTAATTTAATACACAGGAACTGAGTCCTAACTGTGTTTTGATTTCACGGTAATCAAAAAGAAAGAAGCAGGGAAAATAAGCAACTGTGTTTCTTCTTTTGTCTCTTATTACCTCAAAACCTTTTTCTTATGAAGATTCTTCTCCATCACAATGCTTCTGAATTAGTGGAGGGTTTCAAAATTTATTTCAGTCAATATCTCACACCTTGCATGTTTTCCACAAAGAGCTGAATCTGAATCCCATTTGTCCTCTTCCTTTGAGGCACCAGAAATCTGAATCTATATTCTGTACCCTGTTGCAAGGAAACACTTTGTATAACAGAATAAAGTGCAATATGAATTAGAGAGACAGTAATTGGAGGATACAAAAGTTACCATCAGCTCTTTAGAATGAGAAAGTGTGTATCTCCCATCAGTCATGAGACTCTGCAAGTCAAAGGTGATTCTTAATGGAACCGGCTCGAAATTAAAGATAGTTTTGTATGAAAATTGTCACGCTTTTGGGAAAAAAGTCTCAAATCACAGTGAAGATTTTGTAACTCCTTCTCTTGTTATAATTATAAAAAAATAGAATTTCATGTAGAAGCAACAAAAAAGAATCTTCTGGCTTGCCAGCTGCTTATCTAGGAGGAATTTTCAATACAATTTTCTTTCCAAAAGACAGAAAATAAAACTGGCTCTTGCCTGGTAACTCCACTGCAGAAAATGTGGGGTCCTGGGCTTACCCTTCATCCTTCATCTTCAAGCCTCAATGGTAAACCAGAAAGAGAGAGCTAAGACACTTTCAGTTCGGCAGCCTACATCCAGCTCTTGAAACTGCTGCTGGTATACACTCCGAAGAGGCAGCACTTGTTCTTTCCTGAACAGTACTTTCCATAATAAACTCACCTGGTTTTATTCTAAATTATCTGCCACTATGGAGTAACATAACAACGGGAAATATTTTCACTGGCTCTGTGAAGAAGATTAAAACTTCTTATTTCAATAGAGAACTATCACATACATTGATAATTTGGCAGCTTAACGTAGAATTATCAAATGACTGAATTGGCAAATTTGGATGCAGATTCAATCTCCTACAGAGTCTTGAAAGGGATTTCTGGTTTTGGGAGTAAGTGAAAGATATTTCAATAAAGTCACAAGGGTGGAAACCCAGGCGATCTTAGTCCAGTCTACTGTGAAATTACTTCTTACTATTCATATATTTATCTTCAGTACTGCAAAAGAAAACAGCTCTGTCACTAAGTAAAAGATAGTTTTTTTCAGAGACTCTGATTACACTCAGTCTTGGCAGTCTCTCTTTAAGATAAAAGCCTGTCAAGTGGATTTTCAAAGGTGGATTCCAATTTCAGATGCACCAATTTCAGCTGATAGAAAGGCCACTGCATTTCTGGAAATAATATCCTTAACTTCTGCTGTAGCTGGGCATGGTCAGCAGTCCTGAAAATCTGACACTGAATTCTCTGAAGAGGAGTACCCAAAACTGAACCATTAAAGTTTAGTGTCATCATTTGAAAGTCCCCAGTTAAGTTTTCCTGTGTCTTTCATTCTCCATCTGCAAAATGATGTACAAAGATTGTCCATGACCTACCTTACACTCACCTCACTCAGCTCAGCTTAACCTATTACTAATGTGAATAAATTATTTTAGTCTGAGATTCCAGGGAAATGTACTAATACCAAAACACTATTACTTTGCCTCCTTGGGCAAATAGATGGTCACTTCCCTTTGAAACTATACACATTGTTTGCTATGCAATCACCAGTTTTTGTGTGTCATCACAAAATGTCTGGAAAAGGGTTAAAAATATCACCAAATCATTATTCTAGCCATGTCCTACTAATAAGGTATTCTACTGCTACCTATAGGAGCAGTTATGTGAAATCAATGGCTGCAGTTCAACTTACTTTCAACTCAGCAGAGTAACTTTCAACTCTGAAGAGTAATGATGGTTTTAGTTTAAATATTTAGCTTTCAAAGCTTCTGAGCAGGATGAGAAATAACTTCCCTGCTTAGATTTGTTGAGGTGGTCTGTTATTTGAAAGCAGAAAGAAGAATAAAATAGGTCAGAGGAATAAAAATGGCTTGTAGATTCCATTGGGTTAACAGTGGAGGTATAAGCTGAGGAATGGCCCCTTATCATTTAAAACTATTTTTTCCTGTGATTCTAGCAGATTTTGAAAAGACATAAATGAAAAAAGATCCATGTTGCTGTCCATCCTTCCTGTGGTTTTGTTTTGTTTTGTTTACGTTCCTGCACTTTGATGTGGTGAAGAATTAATCTAACCCACTTATTTTGCCTTCTGGTTTTCATGCAACATTGCTATCACCATCAACAATGCAGGTGGCAAGTAAACCAAAGCTGTGTTGTAAATATTCTTGCAAATGAAATTTCCTAGTGCTTTCACTGCTGTTTATTTATGTTTTTCTTCCTGAATATGCAAGTGAGAGTATGGCAATGCCCACAAAGATCCCCTCTTCCAAGATTTTCTTTGCTCTCAAAGTCATTTGGAAATCTGCCTTCACTGATGGCACAGCAATTCATCATGTGCTCTGCCAAAGTTTGCAAATAACTGTGGAGAAGAATGGGATTTCTGTACATCTTCCAGGCTGAACTGCATGACATTACAGGTAAATACCACAATAGAAGGGAGCTATTTGTCCACCTAACCATCAAGTTTATTTTCAATGCTTGAGTTAGTGCCTGTTCCTGTTTCTAGACCACATCAGCTCCACATGATCCAACCCTGGGCTTTCTGTCTTCTTCTCTATGTAGGTCATTGACTATATAGAAAGCTAAGTCTCCTAATGTAAGTTTGCAAGTTATACATAAAAGTAGATTAATCAGAGCAAATCTCAACCTCTCCTCCCCCCCTGCAGTGGGATTTTTAGCCATTTCATCAGGATTGGGACTGAGCCTGCAGTGAATCAGAAGTAGTTTTTCATGTCTTTTGCCAATATGCCATTTTGTCATCAGAGCCTGGCAAGTCCTGAAGAGACAGATCCACGGCTTACCCAGTAGCAGAAATCTCCCTCATGACAGCCTCACAGCATAATCTTAAAACCCTTCCTGAAACCTGAGATTTGGGTAAAACTATTTTCAACCCTGCCAGCAAGGGACACTGCAAAACAAAACCAACTTCCCTCAAAACGCTTCGTGGGGATACATGTACAAGTGCCTGTTTGGAAAGCTCTCTCAGCCCTGGGGAGCAGGAAGAAAACAGGAACTGTACATCGATATCAGACAGGGTAAAAAACATCAGATTTCAGGCAAATTGTATTTTCCTGTCTTGATTAATCTATGTTGGAGGAGAGAATGGAGATTTGTGCCTGAATTGTTTGCTCTTCTCCTTGTCATTACCCATATAACAGCTTAAACTCTCCCCTTCTTAATCTGAGGTGATTTACAGAGGTTCCCTATCAAACAGAGGCACTACAGAACACTGTATTAGATTACAAACTTTGTCAGAAAATTGGCACTTTAGATACTAAACGATAGCCTGTGCTCTGCAACCATGCTATCATTCTTGCTCTAAGATCTTGTCAGAGCCTATAAATTAAACAGGATTTGGCCCTGAAGTTACACAAAAGGGAGGGCTATAGGAAACAGGATGATATTGCCTCAACTCACAGGAATTATTTAAGGAAAAATCCTCTTCTATCTGACCCAGGACAGGACTACCATTCCAGCACAGGCTGTCTATTTTAACCCATGTATTACTGAATGAACAGCAGCATTTGGATGCCACCTAATGCTACTCCCTGAAGACTCTGTATCATGAGTGTCTCCATCCATAGGAGCTGTATCTCCTGCTGTGCTGCTATGGCATCCAAACTATAAAAGATTCTGCACAAGTATGCACCAACTCTGAAACGATAGTTCTGACAACAGCTCATCTCCACAATGTAGTAGGTCAGTGCTCTGAGAGGCTGAGCCAGCATTGCCCAGAAACACCACTTGAGTTACTGCAGAAAAAGGAGGATATAGTCAGCCAGCTCACCCCTCTCTCCCATCCACATTTTAAGCCCAGGGATGAGAACTGAGGGATCATTACACTTCATCCCCTTGCTAGCCTGCAACTGAGGAGATGGAGGAGGCTCTTTGACACTGCCTGTAACTATGAGAAAGTCAGAAAATGGACAAAAGAATGATGCTGTGGTGCGGTATTCTTGGGATCTCCAACACTACTTTCATCCAGAGGTGAATATCCCCCAGCAACTAGGCATAAAACTAAGGTTGAATATAATTTAGACTGACAGCCTTCCCAGAAGGAGCACCTAAATGCTGTCTTCACATCTCGTGAAGCCGTACTGTCTACAAAGTTCTTTGCTATCTCTAAAAAAGGAGACATCCAATTTCGAAGTAATTATTAGGCCTGCATGGTGCAGTGGTTTCAGCCAAAGTGCATGCAAACCACATGAATGATCACAGAATGCCCCAGCAGTGCTATGCTCCTTAGCTGCGCAAGAACTAAAAGCAATGCTAGCTTTGCTGCAGCCCTGTTGCTGAAGGATGTAAGTGAGGCCGCTTGTGTGCAAAATAGAGGCAGAAAAAACACAAGGCAATTTGCAGGAACGTACAAGTCCTTCTTCAGCTCTGAAACACAAGTAGTAAGATTTTAAGTTAATGACAAATAAGGAGCATTTGCTTCAAGTGTAAATGAAGTTGTTTTGAGTAACAAACACTTTGTAGACAAGACAGAGCAGGGTTTCAGAACTCCCTAGTTTGGGGCAGCTGCTGCATTGCCCTTTCTTTTTGTGCTTAAGCAGCAGTGAGGACTAGCAGTGCGACGACAGAATAACAGCAACGCCACTTTCCCAGCCAGCACCCAGATGCATTCAGGCTGCACACCCTGGTTTCAAGCTTAATGCAAAGGGCCGTGCAAGCGGTCAGTTGCCCTTTGACAAGATGGAGCTCCTCCTTGCCTGGCACTTGCGAGTGTGCAACTCCGCCCCTGTCAGCGTGGATTCATGGAGAAAAAAAAGAGGGTGGAGGTAAAGCAGGCACAGAGACGTCCTGCACTGGGTCTCCTTCAAGAACCTTCCTGCCACTGCCAGCTCGAAGGGAAAACTGATGAGGGAGGCAGGCAGCATCAGGCAGCACCGGCCCTGGAAACTGGCCCGGCTGGCTGGAGCGTACAGTCACAGTGCTCTCTGGTGGCAGATGAAATGCTCACCCACCTTCCCAGCCTTCACAGAAAAGGGTGGATGTGCTGAATTTCGAGTCTCTCTTTTCCGTGTGAGTACGAGGTGATGAAGTCTAGGAGCATAAGTAAATATACAGAGAAGCACAGATACGCATTTTAAAATCCATGGAAGAGTTGGGCAGATACGACACCAACTAAAATTCTCAGCACAGCAACAGTGCTTTTTTTAGTTGCTTTGTGGAAAGCAAAGGCTTTTCTGCTCTGTCACACAGGCACATTTTTTGTACGGAAATGGATGCCACAAGCAAAAAAAGAAATACTTTCTTGTTTCTAAGTGAATGCCCACATGCCAGTTTCACCAGCATGAAAACTCCTGGTACAGCATAACACAGAACAGTCACTCCTATAGTGTCTGTAATCTGCAGATCTCCAAACATTTTACACAGCTCTCTGAAGAAGATTAGAGTATCATAGTGATGGAAATATTCATATACCTGAGGTACAGCTGTAGAGAGGTTAAAAGAGAGCTGCAAGTTGAAATACAGCAGGGAATATTGGGTTTTGGTGTCTGCCTTCTACACATGATGCCAGACTTGCAAACACCAGAAGCCACATGCCAGACTCTTAGATTTTCTTCTGAGTCACCGACTACAGATCATGAAGAGTTTCTCAACACAGGATCACAGAATGGTTGAGGTTGGAAGGGTCCTCTGGTCCAACCTCCCTGTTCAAGCAGGGCCACCTACAGCTGGTTACCCAGGACCATGTCCAGATGTGTTTTTAGTATCTCCAAGGATGGAGATGCCACAATCTCTCTGTGCATCCTCTGCTAATGCTTGGTCACCCTCACAGTAAAAAAAGTATTTCCTGAGGTTCATATGGAACCTCTCGTGTTTCAGTTTGTGCCCCTTGCCTCTTGTCCTGTCATGCCTGTCCTTCCATGTTGCACATGTACACCGGTGTTCCATATTTCATAGCACATAAGCCTTGTTTCCATCCAAACTCATCTGTACTGGCCACTGGGATGCTTTAAAGGAGCTCCTGCTGCTGGATACTCCCCGTTAGAGGGAGTACCTATCCACCACGAGGTGGGTAATATGTTTTGCTTCATTTATACAGGAGACAGACAAACAAGAAGACTTTTCAACAACTGAATGCAAGCTTTCCTTGCCACAGTGAGGAACAATTTCTAACCTACTGGTAATTATAAATAAGTATTTTAATTTCTCAGTGTCCACTCTGGCACCTCTGCCAGGGCTTTGCTGGCAGACCTGAGCTTGCACTGACTCTGTACTGAATCAAGCAAAGGCAAGTTGGGCCATAAGCAGAGGCTGCATATACATGTTCTCAACACAACCTCAGCAAGTAGGATACTGCCACAGGAACGTGATGACATATGATATTGCTGGTTTGGAGGGTAGGCAGGCAACACCTGTCACAAGACTTCAGTCTATACAGAATATAGAATCAGACATTTTAAAATGAAGACATTTCTATTACGACACAACCAACAATTCTTGAATTCCATCATGTACATTTTACACCAGAGAAACTCGGGTGAAGCCATCAGACCAGCAACAGACATCATCTGGATTCACAAACCTGTAACTCAATGCAGAATTTGCTCTCACCTTTGAGGATGAGACTGAAACAAGCTAGCTGGGGAGCTAAAATAATAATAATAAAAAAGTTGAAGGTACTTTCCAACTCCAATACCCAGTTCAAATACCATTTTAAAAGCCCTAAGAGTTGAATCTAAAGCCTTAGACACAGAGTCAGTTCAGATTCAGGCTGCCACAGAGCACCTGAGTCCCACTGGCTGCTCAGATACACTCTCAGCTCAAGGCAAATGCAAGAGAGCTCATCTTACCTCACAGTCAAAAAGAATTCAGTTACAGCGAAACATTTTGTGTTTGCTGTAGGCTAAAAGAGCACCTAGCCCAGCTGATTTTGGGTAACTTTAGCGTACATGTGATTTTTTTCCCTCATCAGGTCAGTCACATTCCCACTGAACTCCCTGAAGGGGATCTAATTAAATGAGGCAAACAGTTTCTTATGGGCTAGATGTCCTTTTTCACTCTCCACAAAATATACACACTTCTTCGAGCATTTGTGTGGTTTGCTTTGAATACCCAACATTAAAAATTAAACATTTCGTACTCATTTATATTAAATAAGTCATAGAAAAAATCCACAGTCAATGCATGAGCAATCAGGGAAAATGAGAATAGAAGAAAATTGCAGTATAAGTTATTTGTCAGAAACTGTTCACTTGTTTTTATGTTTATATCTCCAGTATCACAACCTGGGAGAGATGGAGCAGGAAGAGGGGAACAACACCACACAGAAGAGATACCCTTGACTAAATCCTTGATCCCCAGAAGTAGGTATCTGCAACACTTCGTGCTGTAAGATTCACAGCAGGTTTTACTGTTGCTATGGTTATTCAAAATCTTCTTTTCAACAGGAGAGCAAGACATTCTCCAGGTCTCTGCAATACATAGTAACACAGCTGTCTTGCTGCCAGGCCCTCCACATGGGGGTAGGCTTCAACAGCATCACCTTAAACCTAAACATCAAACATCAGATTCAGGTCACTTAAATATTTAAGAATGAAAAGTGACAATTACTTAATGTAGAAGATGGAGATGGTGTGAGAAGAAAAGAAAGAGAGGAAGGAAGGAAGGAAGGAAGGAAGGAAGGCAGGCAGGCAGGCAGGCAGGAAGGAAGGAAGGAAGAAATGGAGGGAGGGAGGGAGAGGGGGAGGGAGAGAGAAAGAAGGGAGGGAGGGAGGAAACTCACATCTTTAGAAAGTGTCCTTTTCCCAATTTTGCAAACATAGTCCCAAAACAATGAGTGGGATACAGATCTCAGGAGATACAAAAATATATTTGAGCTCTGTCACTAACTGCAGTGTTTTCTTCAGCATCTATATTGTAAACTTGATAGAGGTACTAGCATCTGAATGAAAGTATTAACCAGTGAAGTCAGTGCTGAGCAGGAAAAGGTTCACAATACATTTGTTATCCTCTCAGGTGGCTGATTAGCAATGTAATGTGACAAATTATTTAGCTGATGCATGGTTTTCTTCCCCCCCCCCCATTTTTTTATATTCTTCCTCACTCATTCAAACAGGCAATGGGCTTGAGTTTTCTAGAATATGAATCAAATCTATAGTCATGATTTCACCACTTCTATTATTCAGCAACATTGTATTTGATGCCGGACACTTCTGTTTATTCTTCCCTAGCTGGGACTGACACTTCAGCACAAAACCACAGAATGACTTGGATGTAACCACTTAAATACAGATTATATCATGTCAAGGAAGGTTGCAACTCATAGAGGTCTCTGGTGTCAGAGAACTTCCTCCGATA
>NW_009598453.1:90328-98860 GCF_000690535.1 Cariama cristata | reverse complement strand
GCAGGCTGTGCCGTGCTGTGTTTTCACCGCCCACAGTATAGGCCCAACTCCCAAACCAGGGATGCATTTAGTGGTCTCATTTAAGACTCCATAAGAGCACATCACTATGTAGAGTCATACTCTCTGCTTTCCTGCTCCTATTGAATAATTTCCTGCTTATTCATTGAGGTCACATTAGTTTTCAGTGACAGCAGCACACTGAGAACTCTTGTTCAGCCAATTAGCCACCCTGACTTCTCACTCCTTTCAGGGCCACTATATCCCTGGAAACAAGTACCCACTCTGCATGTGTAGCCTATTGTCCTTGTTTCCAAACACATGACCTTGCATTTGGCTACCATTAGCATTTGTGCTGATTAAACAAGACTCACTTCCCAAATGAACTAGACTGATCTGTCAAACTGATCCAACTTTACCACTGTTTACCCTTACTAATACTGTATCCTCTGCAAATTTTACAGGTACTGATTTTCTCATTTCTGAACCATTAATAAAACCACTGAATTATATTAGGTTGGAAAAGATCCCTGTAGAACTCTGCTGGAAATACCCTCTGTGGATGATGATTCCTCATTTACAATTCTTTTTTTGAAATCCATCAGCCAATTATAATCTATTTATTATGCGCTACATTAATTTTGCATCATTCTAATTTTTTAATTGGAATGTCATGTGGTACAAAGTCAAATGCTTTTGAGAAGTACAGGTAGATGTCAGCACAGCTGCTCTTATCAGCCAACCTTGTCCAAAAAAAAGTTGTGTTTGCTTAAGCAAATCTGTTCTCCATCAAGTGAGATGTGCAACAGTTGCTGCTTAAGACTGTGGGTTGAAATAAAATGCTGCATCTGGAGTTTTAATGAGCAATGAGGAACTGTAGAAGCAAGATTTTAAATGGGAGGCAGATCGGTTGCATTTTCTTACCACCAAGCCCAAAAGTTTTCAATCACTGTTCGCTGCATTTATTTATAATACATACTATGCTAAAATTCAAAGTGTATGTGGAGAAAGGACTCATTGGGGATATCTCAGCACTTCAAGTCACAAACACTTACCTACCTCTGTGCTATAATGAGATGAACTGAATAGCACATTTTCTTACTCCTTTCTCATTCTGGTTCACTAGCTCCTGTCCATCATCTCTAAGGAGACCTTGTGGAAAAGGCTGTCTCAGCTTTTATCTCTGTGTAGAGAACATGTCCTGGGAGGGGCAAAGAAAGTGTCATGTCTTGATGAGACTTGAAGAGAAATTTGGAAGATAGTTTTCAGCTTAGGGTGTAACTGAACTACTGTGTGAGAAACACAGAGGTGGGACCTTCACTGGTCAGTTGATCTCCGAAGCTCTAGAAGGCTGTCTCACCTATTTCTGCATCACCTAGAAGAACAGGCAGATTACACAATGGCCGCTGCACAGTCTGAACCTCTCACAGAAGTCCTCGCAACTCAAAGAATAGTTACTGGAGATGTGGTGACAGGACACCCTCAAGTTGAAAAGAGGGGCTCCCTCTCTTCCTCCTCACTCCCTTTTACCCATATACACCCAGAAGCAGTGCTTGTTGGATTCCCAACAAGATGATTCAGTTTTCAAAACTGCAAGACAACCACCCTACAGGAAAGTGTTAGCAAGTTGAATTAACTTAAGTAAAGCACTGGACAGAGGAAAAAGATGGGACTGCAGGACAGAGAAAGTGAAGGTAAAGAGAGAAACAGAAGAGTGGGAAAGGGAAGAGAGACCTTTTCTTCTGTGTCAATGAACTACTAAAACTTTCAGCTACTTCTGAAAGGACAATGTAAGCTGGGCTGCTTTGGTGCTGCTCCCTGAACAACATGACTATCTGCTCCTCTTCCTACCATGACCCTATAGCAGCTGAAGAGTCCCTCATGCTAGGAGAGGTCTGCCCACCAGTTTGGGATAATGTCAACTCCTCTCTTGAGTATCAGAAGGTAGTTGTGATGATTCAGTAAGCACTTGTGTTCCTCACTGCACTGAATCATTGCCTTAGAGCACTGCAAGGAGCTTGAGGCTGGTAGAGCTGCTGTGTTCTTGCACAGCCAAGGCCCAAAAGTAAAGTGATCATGAGTGCCTTTTTTTGTAAAGAGAATTAAGACTACCAGACATCATATTCTGTCACAGCCTAGATAATTACATCTGTATGTCTGAATTCTCATGCCTTATAATTGGATAATAATTTTCTCTCACTTTTCTAATACCAATAAATAACAAAGTTGTGTGCAGTTTAACAGCTGTTGTATATATATGTATATTTTAAAAAGAGGCTGCTCTTCAATAGTAAATTAATCTCTACGTATGTACTTCCACACATATGGAGTCAAACCCTCTGCCATTTCACAGATGCTGCTGATGGGTTATAGTTTGCAATACAACTTGGAATTTTTCCTCTGAAATTGCTAGGCAATCTATGGAGTAGCAAGAAGTAACAATAATAATAGATCAGCACATAAGAATTGATGTCAAATTACTGCTTTCATTTATAATTTAAAGATACTTATTTTAAATACCAAATTTCTTTCAGTTTTGTACCATAACAACAAATTCATTTTTTTCAAGGAAAATGCATATTTCCTGACCCCAAAGTCAACACAAAGCAAATTGATCAAAAGCACGTAAATTATCTTGATGTAGAAATTAATCTGTTGTTAGGGTCGAATTCTGAACCCTCAATTCGTAGTATTGAATACCTCAGATTCAATACCATGCAGTTCTACATGCTATCAGTAACCAAAGAACTCACATGAGAAATACAGTACTTCTCTTGATGAATAAGATTGTATCAGTTAATTTGAATCTTTCTGTGTGATTTACCAAGTGCAATTACAGTCATACCGATGCAATCTCATTGCAATCAGTGTAGTAATAGTTACTGTATAAAAGACATCACTGGCAGGCACTGTACATAAACTTGAAACAGAGAGCTCTAACACAGGACAGATTGATCCAGGACTGGAAGTCACTCCTTCTAAATTTAATACCAGGCCTGACTTTGATTTGCTTTAGTTCTCTTGGATATAATAGCAGCCTTGTGATCTGTAGCTCATGATGCTATTAACTCACTTAATACAGATTTACTCACTTTTGAGAATTCATAATAGCTCCCTGTGGTCATTTTGGTCACCTCTTAAAATCGAGGTCTCTCTGGATGTTCCTTCAAGTAATTTATGAATGGGTCAATGAAACTGTTAATAATTCCAGCTGTCTTCTCTCACTCTCCTCATGTTTCAAAGCATCGAATTTTACTCCTTTCTAATGTGGATATCAATATTTCTTGCTTGGCTTAGGATTGGAGATTGGTATTGTTTCTGAACTACTGCACAAATAAGATGTGCATTTGGAACAGACTTTTCTAATGTCCTACAACATATGATTTAAGAAGGCAGAAGTGGAGGATACGCTTAAGGTTGCATAATTCACTGAAATATAACTCTGTAGCATTGCAAGTGCCTGTATTAGCGAGTTTTAGATTCATAAAGTGTTGTGTTTGCCAACCATTGACAGGACATGCAAAATACTAGGTCTGTACTGCTATAAAGAAACTGATGTTTGTGATGGCTGATCTTTAACTAGCTGCTGTATTAACTCACTTCAGAAAGTGACAGTGCAGCCAGTAATGTGGCACATCAATTCACTGACAGTGAGCTGTGAGGCTGGCTGAGCTACTGAGGAAACTCACCCTTGTTGCTTGATTTGCCATTTGAGAACGGTGAAGGTGGTGATTAGCACCTATGAGGCTACAAACCATGCACTGTCTGGAGAATACATGCACAGTAGGGAAAACTTACAGAAAAACAAACTGTAACAGTCTGAGAACAAAGGTAGATGTTCAAGCTAGTCCTGTAACTGTATAATGACCTGGTAAGCCTGGGCTAGTCTTTGCTGATGTTCTGTTGGCCATGTAAGAGCAACAGTCTTGAAATCATGACCAGAAAAATTCATGGTTCAGAGTTGGAACATTAAACTGTTTCAAGCTGAGTTAGGACTTAAACCCTAGGTTTCCTCTCAGACAATAAGCAGGCATGTCCATGACCATGTTACTTGGTGTTCTGCCCAGGTTTACTTACTCTAAATATAAGCTGCCCTGATGGATGTATAGAGACTTGTTATAGAAATATCAAGATTAGCACAAATTAAGTATGAATAGCAGTGAATGTGTGCAAGCACCAGGTGAAACAGTAGAAGAAGCATTACAAGAATTGTCTGCATTGACAATAAAGGATATTGTTCCCAGAAACAGAAATGAGAAATGTGCTGTTCATGTCAAGACCAGAAAGCCTGTGCTCTGGTAAGACCACAGCATAGCGAAGTCATCACGGGGAGATCCTACACTTTGACAACAGGAGGATGACATCAAGGTCACAACCTGTCACATATGACATTCCTTTTTTTCCTGTTAGCCCATAAGGGAAATAGACTACAGCTACACAGCCATGTATATATTCCTAACATATATTACAAACAAAACAAAACAGACAATGAGCAGTAATCTTGCCTAAGATTTATGGAGACTTGTGTAAGATATCTGCATCGTAACAAGCCCGTAATAACTGTTGACTCCTAACAAGTATAAAAGACCAGTCCCCAAACTAATTCTGCATCATCAAACAAGAACTCCAGAATGTGATGAGCACCCGTGCGGCACAAAATTGATCTTGGGTGCACACCGCCTAGTGTTTGTGAGCATGTGGGTGTGAGAGTGTGAGTGTGTTAAATCAACTTCTTTAGAGTTTCTGAAAATAAGTATCAACTTTCCCTTCCATAAGGTTTTGTGACAGTAATTTCTGACAAGTGCAGATAAACTGTTTCCAGCACTGGCTATGCCAATTTTTCAGGTATCTCTTCAGGACACTTCATTGTATCATACAGATATGTCCTCTAGGCCATCAGCTCCTGATGATTTAAATACAAAATAAAGGAAGACAACACTTAGGGAACACAGAGAAGTCCTAGCACCTTTTAGGTTTGTCTTCGAGATCCTAGATTTGGTGTTGGCTTCTTACAGAGAAAAGGAGAACAAAGCTGAGTGGCAATGGGGTAGAAAACAGAGGTATAAGCAGGCCTGAGACTGTCCCCCATCTAATCTTTCAGCACTTGATTATGGTTTCAGATGTCCTCAAGCCCTTTAGATAATCATGTTATTCTATTGTGTAGACATTTGGCAATTATCACTATAGCTGCTTGTTTAAAAAAAAAGTTGAAGTAGATAAATAAGTCCTAGAATAACAAAATATATCATCCACCCATTATCCTTTCAATGTATGCAGCCTGCTGGCACAGTTCACAGTTAATTTACATGATAGATGCTTCTACTTCGGCCCAAAACAAGGCTGGTCTCCATGTCATTTCCTGTCAGGAGTTGCTGAACCTCAATTACTTATTTGAGATAAATGATGTAATAAAAACACACTTTATAGTCCAAAAGCCACCACCATCTACTGTACAATGCCTGGTTTTCTGTTCCATCTTTTTCCCTGCTCAGACACTAGCCACAGTAAAAAAACTATTCTGGTACCTAAGCAATGCAACATCCCCTTATTTTGTTCATTGCAAATGACCTAGCTGCCTCAGCCATCACAGCTGCTCTCCTGTTCATTCCCAACTGTCCTAACAAAAGGTAATACAAGAATGAAGAGTAGGGTAACTTTTAAAGCCTGTAGCCAATGCACTAGCTGAAACTTCAGGAGCTAAAACTGGTTAGACCTTATTTAACTGGTTCATGTTGCACATATTTCTCTGCTATGCTGACTGGAGAACAATCTAAGAGAGAGAGAGGAAAGGGGCTAGAAAAAGAGTTATTTCATGACAGTGCCAACTTCTTTAGCTTTCTTACTTTATCCAACTTGCCTATGAAGTCAGTGACGGCTCCCAGAGCTGGCTGATTTTAGTAAGAAATTAACGTCACCAGAAAGCAGTTATCCCTGTCATAGAGCAGTACTCAATGAGATCAAGAACTGTTATAACAACAAATTAAATTAGAGTCTGGACCCTCTATGTGCAGTTTCTTAGTTTACGTATATAAGAAATACAAAGGAAAATACCCCATGGGGTGTGGCAAAGATCAATCCATTAATGTGTTGTATTTGAAAATGTAAAGTGCTATTAAGTGCTAGACTGATTATTTTAATCAGGACTGTTTTCACACCATCTGCAATTCTATGCCTACAAACGTGCCTGTGAAATTATATTCCAGGAATGCAGAATCTCTCTATGCCTCTCAATTCATACTTTATCATTAGCACAGCATCTAAACGCTTAAGATGAAATCACATTCAACTGCAAAATAAAACATGAAAGAAAATGCAATGCTATCCATTTCTTGTTCTGAAGGGCCTGGACTGGCATTGTCAGATAGTCAATTGAACATATGAGATATTTTTGATGTACTTAGCCTTGATATTCTTGTGTAAGAGCTAGATTTGGAGGGGGGTGGTAAATGTAGGCTTTTTAATATTCATTTTCCCCAGAGAGATACAGTAACTAATATCTAGAAAGTGATAAAGCAAGCTTTAGATGGAAGATTTTCAGCTCTAAAACAATAGAAAGTCACACACTTTATCTTTTTTATTTACAGGTTAACCCATTAAAAAATAAAAATAAAGAGGATGAAATGTTTTCTTAATTAAACACACTAAATACCTTTTGTAACATCAAAAAGAAGAGCAGGCAGTACAGAAATCAATAGAGAGGGAATTTAGCAAGAAATCTGGTAGTGCTTGCTAAAGAAACAGCACTGAGGTTCTAAGGAATTCTGTGACAATCTGCATTGCACCCTGAATTTCCTCTGGTGTTGCTCCTGCACTGCTAAATAGCTCTGGAACATACTCCTGCTGTCTTGTTATGGTTGTGGTAAAGATGGTTAGCTGTGGACCTCGAGGGTTATCTTAACCTGTATAAAGCAGTCTAGTGATCAAAAGTCAGCCCCCCCTCTTTCTTTTTGTTACTCTATATGGCGGAGTCAGAGGTTCACCCATTACCAAGTCCATCTCTGATTCAGCTGCTAGGGACCAGAATGCCACTTCCCATGAAGGACAGCATGGCACCTGCACCAACTCCTTCCTAACAGCTCGGTCTGGGCCGTCAGTGAGGAGCTACAGGGGAGAGGAAAAGAGAGTCAAAAACAAATTAACAAACAAACTACTGTGAAACCTGCCACACTGAGAGACACAGAGCGCCACAGTTACAGAGAAAGTAAAGCACTGACAAGGGTACAAAAAACACAGCTACCTCACGTCAGTGTGGGCAAATAAAAGGGGAATCAGGGTGCCAAAGAGATGCAATTTTTTTTCCCTTTTCCCTTTTCCCTTTTCCTTACCCCTTCCCCTTCCCCTTTCGCTCTTATCCCCCCCCCCTCCCCTACCCTTCCCTTCCCTTCCCTTCCCTTCCCTTCCCTTCCCTTCCCTTCCCTTCTTCTCTCTTCTTTACTTCTGCAGTAAGATGTGTCCAAAGTCTCTAAAGTTTGAGTCCTTTTTCTCTATAGACACATATATCAAGAAGGTTGGAGATTTCTGGCCAAAAAACGTAAAGAAGTTAATTTGGTCCTGAATTTACATTTGCAAATTTTCATAGGAAGCAGTCTGTGTAACCTGCATGAATTAAACATACTTCAGTCAAAAGCCTTTGGCACCAGTGCAGGATTAATGACCAACTGGAAAGACGATGGCTTGAAGAAAGCCGAGCCATCATTAAGCCCAAGTCCTGCGCCAAGGTTATTGCCATTTTCAGCCTTTTTAAAAGCACTAAGGAAAATAAATATTACAGAGCAAATAATTTCTTGTATTGAGCCAATACTCCTCCCAAGGGTTTTTGCAGTTTTGAAGGGTGCTGCTTTTACTTTTGACATGCATTTTTCCAAAAGTCTTTAGGAACTACTGCCTGGATTATCTCATATTTTATGTCATTTGGGGCACAGTCATGAATTTGGCACGTCTTCCAGAAATGCTGGAGGAAAGATCCCAGAAATGAGCGAGCATTTTTTTTGGTTGAGATGGACCACTGTAGGTTATGGCCAACAGGTAATGGTTGGAAAAGCACCACCTGTACACCCATTTCTCATACCCAAATGCATTATCACAGTCTAGAAAGTCTGTTTCTTGTCTGGAATGATTTCTAGGAAGACCTGTGAGTCTGTGTAAAATTTACTGAATCTATAAATACTGAAAGCCCAAGCTTTTGTAAATGGCCCGATCTTGGCTATATGGACAAGAGCTGGATGACAGAGAGGAAAATACTTAGTGATGTCAAATTGCAAAAGAGATGATCAGAATGTTACATTAGCTTTCTGTTGGTATAAACCTAAGATAATTATTGCTTTTTTAGATCAATAGAAATGAGAAAAAATGAGATTCTTGTATATTCAAACTATTAATTTTTGTGTTGAACTATTTGTAACTATGTAACCTTTTTTCCCTGTGTCTCCTTTCCATACGCTGGCATCTTGCATTAAGTAGAAGGGAACAACATAAGGCGCAAGCACAGAGTCTGGGAAAACAGTGGAGAAGCCAGCAGTACATAACCAGAATTCC
>NW_009598453.1:86104-90297 GCF_000690535.1 Cariama cristata | reverse complement strand
TCCTGCTGTGAAGAGTTCTCATACTAAAACAACAGTTTGGCTCTAAAATGATGGAATCCACTCTTACTAAACTGGCACATACCTCACTGTGTGATGTTCGCTCTGTTACTCACTCTTGAACCAATTATTATGGCCCCTTGCTTTGCTGCTCCATTGTATCAATTACTGCTGTGAAGAGTTCTCATACTAAAACAACAGTTTGGCTCTAAAATGATGGAATCCACTCTTACTAAACTGGCACATACCTCACTGTGTGATGTTCGCTCTGTTACTCACTCTTGAACCAATTATTATGGCCCCTTGCTTTGCTGCTCCATTGTATCGATTCTGAACCTAACCATATCTGAACAAAACTAATATTACATGAGAGGATGCCAATGGTGCTTGTACAGCATTGAATCCCAATCATACAATTCAGGTCCATATATCATAAATCAAGCAATGTAGATACATAGATTACAAAAAAAAGAAATCAGGTAGGGATAAAAAACAAAATCCATATAGCAGTTCAAAATGTTGAGCCTGCACGAGAAATATGCAGCAATTTTAAGGATGGGCATCCATCACAAGTTTGCACATTTTCCTAGAGTGGATGTAGACATTAATTTGCCTATAAGAGGGCTTCCTTTTGCATTCTGAGCAAATTAGTAAACACACAGAATTAAACTGAATCTTTAAGGATTTTTTTTATGTTAACTTTTTTTTTTTTTCTGCATGCAATCTTCTCCCCAAGCTCCCTATTGACCTTTTTCTTATGTTACATGCAGTCTCCCATACCTACACAAGGTTAGAAGAAACCATGCCTCAGTAATGGGTGATGCAGAAAGACCCACAGCAAAGCAAGATTTAACATACACTAGTCTCTTCTGAGCAGTTAAAACCATATCAGAATGAGAATATTTTATTTAGAGGCAGCCTTGTTATCCATGGTTAAATCAACCTAATCAAATAATTGAAGAACACAACTTAGCTCTTTGAAGAGGGAGAGAAAAGATTTGACATGCAGCCTCACCAGATTGAAAAGGACATTTTGTCTTCCACTTTTGGGTCTTCCAGCAGTCAATTATTTGCAACACCTCAGCTGTTGGCTGCTACAAAGTTTCCTAACATTACTCACATAAGGAATAAAAAGCTAGTTTTAATTCAGAATAGAGCCAATTCCAAAGCTTTCACTAACATTTTCCCACCACTTCCTCACCTATATGTAGTTCCACTCCTCTTATCAGAAAAGCTTCTGGAGTCCACTCAAGACAAGGGTGGGGAAAAAAGTTATTCACTAGAGAGCTTTTGAGCTTTCCTCCCTTTTTAAAAAAAAATATTGTAAGATTTTAAATGGGCAGAGATAGGAGATGAATTTGCTGGGCTTTCTTCTATCTGGAATACAATGAGGAGAACAGTTTCTGGAGGAATCAAAGTAAAAGAATCATCTGAGAGAAAGTGAGTTCATGTTATAGCACAGTTTGTGTTTCTAGAGGAAATCTACAAGTTCACAGTATTTCAGATTTTTTCCTAAGCCCTTCATTGGACACGTTAGCTGGCATGTTCTTTTACAATATTAATCTGCTGCAGTCCCGTTCACTTTGCTTTACAGATATGAAGAAAAATGGGTACTTCATTAATCAGCTTCAGTTCAATATCCAGTAAGGCAGGAATTTCACTGACTAGATTGTATCATATTAGCTGGGGAAAAAAAAGAAGACTTAAAGCTAAACAAAAGTGAAAGGGTATTAAACCACATGATGTATAACTCCTCCCAATATGGGTAACTAAGTAGTTTTAATCATTACTAATTACTATAAATATTTCAGCTTTGTTTTCCTTCTACATAACCAATATTTTTCAGTCTTGTAGAACTTCCATCTTTTGAAAATCAAAGGGATTTCACATTCAGTCAAGGTATGCTTATGTTAACAAATGATAGGCAGAAATTCTGTACCAGTGACAAGAAATAAGGGGAAGGAAAAATCAAGGTTTAGGAAGTTCTAGCTGACAGTTGAACCTCAAAGGTCTGTACTAGCAAAGTGACAGAATTAATCTATTACTACCTGTTTGCTTAAAACAGCTGTTGGAAGAAATCACTCCAGATGCCTATGAGCAAATAAAAAATGTTCACAACAGCCAATTTCTGAAAAACAGTCACAACAATCACAATAGTCACAGAAATCATTAGAAAAATATCTTTCTCAAAAAATTCTCTTTGTAGATATTTTTCTTCATCTTGGATCAGATGTGGTTGTCATGACACAAAGCCTAAAATATCTACTGATGGACTGGTCAAGTTACTGAAAATGAAATGTTTAAATAAGCAGCTTTTACTAATGTAGGGTCTTGCAGCAAGGTCATCCAGTGCAGCTGGAATCTGGTGGACTTGCTTGGATTCTTCAAAGACACCAGGAAGATAAGACTGTTGTAGAAATGATGTAATTATGTTTTCCCAGCAGCACCACCAAGCCCAAATTTATCTATTTCCAGATCAGTACTGGCATCAGCTAGAGAGGATAGTTATCCTTAATGATATTTTGCACTTGCTTGTATCTCTCTGGCAAGGTATCTCCAAGCAAATGTTAGTGTTCACTACAACTCCGTGAAGTAAGTAAGCATCACCAACCTCAATTTCCAGCCAGGGAAAATAAGGTGCAGAGATAGGATGGTAAGTGAGAGAAAGACATATAGTGAGTCAGTAGCTAAACTAGGACAAGAACCAAGCAATTCCTACTCCTAACCTGTCATTTCAACCACTGGAAAATACACCTTATTGCTTGATTAAACACACATGTCTGTCTTCTGCCACCAAGGGAAATGTGAAAGGGTAAGTTGTAAGAGGCAAGTGGAACAACATAGGTACTCAATAAATACTACATAGTTACTTCACAGTCTATGTCCCCAGGTTCCATTCTCTAAGACACCTACTGACGTTTCCCCTATTCCTTTCTCTCTGCACTTATTGAGTCTGAATGCAAATCTATACAAATCTTTTTAATTTGCTTCCCATTTCTAATTTTCTATTGGAAAGATTTGCTAGTTGACATTGGTGTAAATTCTTTCAGTGTAAACTTCTATCGTTACAGAAGAATAATACAATCATTGTATGATAGAAAAAAAACATTAATGACAATCCAGGAGTGTAGGCCTTTCCATTTTTTTCTTTTTATGTCCCTCTTTTTCACATTTCTATTTCCTATTTTTTTCTTTTCTCATGGTGTGTCTGCTAACAATCTCATCTAGTTCTATTTTTAATATATCACTGATTCTGGCTCCAATCACCTCCCCTCTCGACATTTTTTCATATGTTTATTACTCTTTTACATGAAATCACATTCTCTGAAAGTCTGTTCCCAAGTTGTTCATTTTTGGGTGATTTTTTCCATGCGTCCTGCCAGTAACAGAAAATTGTTCTCCTTATGTTATGTACTGGAGTATGCACTCCATAATTTAAGTTAGTTCAAGCAGGGGTCACCTCAAAATCCCCATTGTTACAATTGGAAAAGGGACTAGAGCTGATCACACCTCCTCCGTATTACTCACGTCTTTGTGATTTGGTGTCATTCTCAAACCCTCCTATTGTAAATTGCCTGCTAGAGCAATTTCTTCCTGCTGTAGCTGTGCAATCTTTTGCCATCCTGTACTAAGTAATATTGATAACACTGTTCACCTGGGGAAAAGTTTGAGATTTCCTATCTGGAGCAAAAGCTCTCTCAGAAACAGAGAGAAATTCACTTGACTGCAAAGTGCTTGTATAAAGTCATCTAAAACATACATCAGAGAAAAAAAAGAAAGCAAAGTCGAGTTCTTTGCTATGCCACAAAGCAGACTGAATGGTTATCATGGGCTTTTCTAGCCCTTGTGAAATGGAAAGTGAACACAATCTGTTGTAGGAAAAAAAGAAGAAAAATACGTGGGCTTTCTGTGTATTTATTTATAGGATAAATTTGGTCCAGGCAATAAAAAGTTTGCTATTTTACTTTTTCTTGTAGTTCGCTAATTCTGAAAGTCTCTTCCTCCTGAAGACACTTTGGAGATCTTCATGAATACAGTTCCTGATGGGCATATATTACAGTGAGCATCACTAGAGGTGACAATGAGCAAAACCAAAAGGTATGAATGAACAAAAACAATAGATATGAAAGCTTCTATGTGAAAGTGTCATTGATCTGTGACTTTAAACTTCAAAATATACATATCATCTTTGTACT
>NW_009598453.1:58436-86091 GCF_000690535.1 Cariama cristata | reverse complement strand
ACCTTTTGTCTTACAGCTCTTCCTTCCAGGAGCAACCTATCCATAGGGCAGAAAAGTAGGTTATCAGTGCAGTATCTCCCCTAAGAATAAAGGAAAATGTTAAATATATTCTTATAGCCTATAGCATCTCAAATTTCATTACAGGAGAATTAGCAAAAGTGGCTGAACTGCTATAGTCTGTATCCTACTGCCAAGTTCAGATGCTTCTGCAAATAGCTTAAAAACTGGTCTTATTGACCATCTGGAACTAATGGAGAAGCATTGTGGAAATCCTGCAGAGCAATAAAAGGTGATTCAGCTATAGAAGGATCTTGTTCAACAGTATAAGTTTTTCTCAGTAATCACTCAGATTCAGATATAAGCCATACAAACGTAATGGACCATATCGAGCAGATTATAGTCCAGAGCCGGGCAAAGAGAAGTTGAAATACATCCCTTTAGGGAGGGAATGGAGCCAGAGCATTCAAAATATTCAAGCAATAGTATCCTTTTGATTAGTTCATAGAGACTTGTCGTTCATTGACACAAGGTAGAGCTGCCAAGGCAGAACTATTGTTTATACCAAAGTGTCACTCATGTCCCTCACATTTGAATGCAAAATGGAGATCATGAGATTGCTTTAGTATCTGCTGGCTGTTAGGACACTTGCATTACCACTCAGGTGAGCCAACCGTGTAAGACACAGAATAGAAAAAATAATCAATTAGAAGGAGTATGAACTTTTTGATTATTTCTTTGATTTAATTTCTAACATTTATTTTAATAAATAGAGTGATAAAACATGCTGCAAGGGAACAAGAGGTACACAAAATATTTTACTGTTTATATACAGTAAATAATGTCTGGAATTTGTCTCCACTAGACAGAAAATAATAACTCATGATAACTCATAATTTCAAAAGAAAAATGTCATATCAAATTTGAGCTATTTTATACATTCCCTAAGAGATCACAAGGAGGAAAGAGAGATCACAAGGAGAAACCTTCTACAAGTGAAGGTTAATCTTCTCAAATCTGACTGATCAAAACATGTTTAAACTAGGATGAGACTTGTTTTTAATCTCAGGACACCAGAGGAAGTAAAAAAAAAAAAAGAGCAATGATTGTTTCCTTATCTAAGAGCTATAAAAATTTCCTTTTGTGCTTTTCTGATTTTTATGTTGAAGAGTATACATGAAACACACTGAACAAAAATAGCTATAGAGTCACTTCCTTGGCTAAACGCACTTTACAAAGAAAGTTTGCCAGCACAGCTGAATCACTAGAATGAAGTGCGGCAATTATTTGTGGAAAACATCAAATCTGACCTTTATGCTTTTCACAAATTGTCCTTGACTCATCAGCTCGCTCTCTTTTCTGAATAAATGTGTGGGCTGGCATACAGATACTAATCATTGGAGAAAACAGTGGGGTTCTGGAACAATATTAAAGACAGAAGTACCCAAAACCCCAAAAAGCTACTTCTAAGAAACAGTTGATAAACACTTGAGATGGCAGTGGATTGTAGAAGGTACTCTCTACCCACAATATACCTTCCAGTCTCATATCTTCTTATGTTCACCTCTAACGTATCTACCAGCCATCAAATGTATTTCAGTGCTACATAGAGTTCTAAATGGCATATGGTTCCTGCTTAACAAGGAGAACCACATTAGAATAAATCCTCTGTAGAATATCAGTATTTATAGTTGTTGATTTCTTTAATAAATGCTTTCCACTTAAGAAGAATATTATTCCACAAATCAGTCCAAAATGTAATAAGAAAGAAGAAATGTGTCTACAGACCACCTACAGTTCTCTGTGGTGTACTCTGCGTTTTTTTTCTTATATATTTCCTGAAGCTAATGAAAATTCTAGGAGAAAAAGCCAAAACGTATTTTCCAGAAGGCAGATAAGATTGAGAATTAGTCACCACACTTCTAAGCAATTTTATTCATTCTGGAAACCTCTTCCAGATTTTTTGTGCCAGGATCTTAAACTCAGTGAGTGAAAAATGCTGTTGACATTACCAGAAGTTTACCTTACTACATAAGGATCTCAGATCCTCACTCTGAGAGATTGTAAAATATTTTCTCCTTTCATTTTATAGTGGTCTTCCAAACTTTGACACTGCATTCACATGACAACTTCTTATTTATGTGTTGAACTGGGAACTTCCAGCATCTATAGAATATTCTTTAATTATCATAGTCAAAGGATGCAAATTTTAGAGGTTAATTTGATTTAACAGATTATTATGTCTTTGATACAAGAGGTGCCTCTCTGTCTTTAATCAATATAAATGACAATAATGTCTTAAATATTCTGTTCTCCTTCATGTGTTGATTTAAGAGATTAATGAGGTAATTCTAAATTGACTTTGAGATTCTGCCAAAAATCTGGATGAAGGGACAGAGTGTACCCTCAGCAAGTTCTCTGATGATACAAAGCTGCGAGGAGTGGCTGATACACCAGAAAGCTGCACTGCCATTGAGTGAGACAGGGTGGAGAGCTGGGCGGAGAGGAACCTAAAGAAGTTCAGCAAGGGCAAGTGTAGGGTCCTGCACCTAGGGAGGAGTAACCCCATGCACCAGTACAGGCTGGGGGTTGACCTGCTGGAGAGGAGCTTGTTGGAGAAGGACCTGGGAGTTCTGGTAGACAACAAGTTGACTGTGAGCCAGCAATGTGCCCTTGGGCCAAGAAGGCCAATGATATCTTGGGGTACATTAGGAAGAGTGTGGCCAGCAGCTTGAGGGAGGTTATCCTCCTCTGCTCTGCCCTGGTGAGGCCACATCTGGAGTGCTGTGTCCAGTTCTGGGCTCTCCAGTTGAATGAAAGACAAGGGGCTACTGGAGAGAGTCCAGTGGAAGGCAACAAAGATGATGAGGGGACTGGAGCATCTCTCTTATGAGAAGACTGAGAGAGCTGGGTCTGTTTAGCCTGGAGAAGAGAATACTGAGAGGAGATCTCACCAATGCTTATAAATATCTTAAGGGTGGATGTCAAGAGGGTGGGGCCAGGCTCTTTTCAGTGGTGCCCAGTGACAGGTTAAGGGGCAATGGGCACAAACTGAAACACAGGAAGTTTCATCTTAATATGAGGAAGGACTTCTGTACTTTGAGGGTGGCAGAGCACTGGAACAGGCTGCCCAGAGAGGTTGTGGAGTCTCCTTCTCTGCAGGTATTCAAAACCTGCCTGGATGCGATCGTGTGCAATGTGTAGATGAACCTGCTTTGGCAGGGGCATTGGACTAGATGATCTCCAGTGGTCCCTTTGAACCGTGATGATTCTGTGATTCTGTGTGATTCTGTGTGAGATCAGAGAGCCTAGAAAAAGGACAAGACCTAATCTATTAAGTGAACTAGTCAGTCAGCCAGAAGCCAATCAAACAATTTCTTTCCGATACAGTTTTAAAAAATTCAGACAGTATTGTTTCTTTTCAAGTAGCAGGTATATCTAGAAAAGATGCAGCTATATCTCCAGTTCTCTTCAGTAATGATGATTTAGCTTCTAGGCTTGATTGGCTGGTTTGCTTGTATGATATTGACAAAATCACTCACAGCTGAATGGTCTTTAAGGTTTTTTTCCCAGTCCACATACTAACAGCCTTTCTTATCACAAGATCTGTTGGTTACCTGGTGGCTCCATCAAAGTGAAGAAAATTCCACGCTGATTGTCACTTATTCGTACTTTGTTGAGTGTGTTACAACTTAAGAACTGAATTAACTGGTCAAATTCAACAATTCTCTCCTTTCTGCAAACTTAATCTTTGACTGAAAGGAATAACATCTTTACAAAGACTATATTTTGTAGTGGTTTTTTCAGTGATACTGTTTGAGGAAGAATTTCTACTGCCATACTCAGAGATACAGTCTACTAATCTCTGACTCTAAAATTTCAAAGTTGAAGACAACTGGAGAAATATCTGAACTGTTCATCATCTCAGTATGGCACCCACTCAAATATGAGAAACAAAAGAGGAAGTGAGAAGAAATAACAGTGACAAGTTTAGAGTAATGTAGAAGTTTAGAGAAATATTTATGAGCTTTATTATTCAATGAAACAGTCTTTCAAGCCAACGGCTTCATGAATAAAATAAAAGCACTGAAGGAAGATACACTGCATGGGAAACAACTAGATAGGAACCAGTGCTGTCATCACACCTACACCCTAAAATCATTTGATGAAAGTACACTTCTGACATTCAAGACATTGGAAACAGAAGGTCTTTCTGAGTGGTTATTTACATATGTAGACCATGGACAGTAATACTGCAGGCTTGGATGTCACAAGGACACATTTCCCACTTGGGATCAGAGATGACCAGTTTAGAACTGCCTTGGTTCTTGTTTCACCTTCAAGCACTCAGGACTGGCCTCCAGCACAAGCAAGAAGAGTAGTGAGCACCACTAGTAAGCCATTCTGCAGGGGGCCTGCAAGCCTTCATGCACTGCAAGAGAGGGGGCACCTTGGGGTTTAATGCATTAGCCAGACAGCAGCAGAAAGTACTGAACACAAACCAGGTAGGCCATCTGTCCTCATACAGGTGATCTCTAAATCAAAGATTTCAAGCTTTCTAACTAAGTTTACTTGGTTGACGAACTCAACCAAAAACCAAAACCAAAACGAAACCAAACCCAAAACCCAACCCTGAGCAAACATACAGTTACAAAACAAAACAAAACAAAAAAACGAAACCCCCACAGCTAAAAATATCCAGAATACATTGAAAATGGTGCTGTCATGCCTCATGAAGCCTTATTTCACACACCAAGTTCTTAAGGCTGGAGCTTTTTCACAATATATCACAATCTCAACTTTTCAAGAAGAAAAAGAGCCTTACAGAAGAACATAGCCATAGGAAATACAGACTGGGAGTAGATTTTTTATTTTTTCCCCTAGAATGTGGAAAACATTCTCCACAAAAAAAATGTTCAGTTACATTACATTTTCTTGTTAAAGAATTTTGAAAGAAAAGATATAAGCTATTTTACCATCAGCTTTGTTGTCAACTGGAGGGTCCTGTGTTTCCTAAGCCAAGCCTATGAGCAATCAGGGAATAATAGGCTTTCTCTAGAAGGATGATGATATCATAATTACTGGAACTTTTTACCATTTTGATCCCAGTTTTCTGAACAGGACATACTGTAGTCTTTCACAGGTACAGCCACAGCTAAATAAATTTGTTCAGAATACAGGGGAACTGCAGTCTTGCAATACGCACAGCTCATGCTGGTCCATTTCCAGATATTGGTTCATTCCGAACAAAGTTTTGAAGCCTGGTAAAAGAGAAGAAAAAGCTTCTTTCAAAAGCTTTTTAAGTCAACTGGTTTGTGTTGGAGAAAATGTTGCAAATGTCAGCTCAGTTCTGCCTCAATGTACTGTATAACTAGAGTCTCTTCTCCTCCCCCTACGGTTAATATAATCAGCATCTGAATATTTTCTTGTTGCTTTTATTAGTATTATTAAACAAAATAATCCTCAGAGCTGGTATTCCAAAGCTGATTTAAGAACATTAAACAGCACTTGTGACCATTAAGGACTGATCTGGATGATGTTATGGTGCTCATATTTGTTATCACTCTATGAAAGTTATTATAGTAATAAACCCACATAGTTTTCCAAGTCGTTCCATTTAATCTCAGTAAAAACAAATAACTTGTCTTGCAGAGTACTTTACATTATTAAACCACTGCCGATAGAAAGACAGAAAAGCTTTAACCATCGTTCCTCATTTACTCCTTTGTGCAGACTGCTTTGAATGCTCTGGTTGGAAAATTGGCAGCCATCAAGCCCCAGCAGGCCTGGAAGATCACCCTGAAGGCAGTCAGGTGCACAGAGCATTTGAAAGCATTCTCTTAAAAAGAGAAAATGTTTGTAACTCTGCAATGAGAATTGGGACAACAGTTCAAAGATTGGATGTAAGCAGTGTCAAGGATAAACAACAAGGTGGTACAACAATTTTGCAAATACTATTATTCTCATTTTACAGGCAGGGAAACTGAGGCATGGCTCCTTACACTCTTGCTCTTGTATTTTGTAGCAAGTCCTAACTACAATAGGAGCTTTCTACACTCAAAAAAATGAAGTTCTGTGTCCAGCACAGTAATACGTGGATTTGACACCAGGACATTATTACAAAGTAATTTTATCATTATCATATACCTTGTCCCAAGCTTTATACTTTCTTGTTCTCCTTTAAAGCAGGGAGCAGAAGAAAGAGGATCACTTGGACCTCCTAGAAATTCTTCTCTGCCCAGTATACTTCATGTTTACAAATCCATATGTCTGAATTGTTCTATACAGTATGGTTTATAACTTGGGATTCACTGCCTAGTGCAGTGTTGATCACTTGTCTGATAAACATACCTATAGTACAATGGGGAGAATTGTAACATATAAATAGACTTAAAGCTTGCTGTATTATTAGTATCCATGTTTAATCTAGGATGGTGTTTTGGTATTAGTGTGCTTGGAAGGAAGCGTCTTTAAAAGACTCCTCATCTATTATACGATGAAAAGAGTTTTAAAGAAAAGACTTGCTTCATTTCTGAGCCAAAGCCTATGGGTAGCTATAGCCTGATTTAAGCTGGAGAATATATTTGAACTGTACAATTTTGCACAGCTTTTCATTTGAGATCATAAACTATGCCTTTCACATTGCATGAAAGTGTGACTTTGATTTTTCAGTCAACCATACTGTTCATTATGTAGGACAGAGCGAGATTCTCTCTGAAGGCTGTCCCTGAGGAGCTTCTGAAGAAAGTGAGTTTTTGAGAAGCAGCATCATTTCTGGGCAGAAGTTACTTGCTTTAAGGTCATGTGTCACCTCAGTGGCAGAGACAACACAGGAGCATTAAGACTTCTCCCCAGTCCCTTATTCTAACCAGTGGACCATAGTCCCAAATTTCTGCAAGACAGTTGGTTCCTGTCTGTCACAAATACTTCCATCCCTTTATGAACTGATATCTCGTTCCTACACTAATAAGCATGGTTGGAGTAGAGTTAGTAATTGAAATTTATGACTTGTGTACCCTATTTTAACACTTTTCCGAAGACTCATTAAATCTCTTTTATGTGTATATTTCCCTGCCTCATACTTTCATTAACTGGAGAAAAGAGAATGAAGTCCTGTTTACACCACCACTGCAGCCATGCAGGGTCCTTGCTTGACTGATGTTCTTCTAATGAATTATATGTATTGTAAACAAGTACTGCAAACTAGCCCAAGGTCTTCTCCATTAATTTTTCATTAATGAAATGCACCACTTAGCTTGTTTGACACTTAAGTGATTCCCATAAATTTAAAATAGAGGTCACCATAAGGAAAGCATTTGAAAGTGTCATTGAGGGAACAAGCTAATGAACTATTCACCCTCCCCAAATGCTTTTAAATTCACAGGCTAGTCAGTTGTAAAATTTGAAAACCGGTAATATTTTAATTCTTAAAGTACCTGCCAAGATTTAATGAAAAAATAAATACTCTAATAAGTGAGCTTTTGCTCAGGGGCTTTTTCTTCTCTTCTGCTTTCTGCTTTTCTCTCCTTTTACATTCTATGGCAGGAAAGTTCTTATGCTTTATGTAGCTTAGGATATCATGAAAAAAGAATACCTATGTAACAGAACAGCAAAGGAAAGAGGGGGGTTAACCCATGACACCCTGTTTCGGTTGATTGCAGTTGATGGTGGGGCATGTTAACATGAGGCCATGTTAATAGACAATTTCTCTTCCATGTTCCAGACAAAGGAAAGCTCAGTCGTAATCTTTGACACTACCTTCTCCCAGGAAAGCTCTGCAATACCAGCCTTGATACAGCCATCATTTTCTGCTAGTCAACAATGTAAAAGCTAAACAATAGTTTGTCCTAGCTATATCAGGCAGGTCAATTTGCGATTTAGTTACAACTCTATGATTAGGTAACAGAGCTGAATTGCATCCCCCTGGGCCTGAAAATGAAGCCAAGGCATTGATGTTTCCCTCCAGACCAAAATCTCTCTGCATAGCCAAAGAAAACAAAACAAAACAAATCAGAAAACAAAAAGTTTGGGCAGAAAGAATCCCACCTATCCTGAAAGCCTGTCTGCTTGGAAAGGCTCTAGATGACTTTTCACTTGTTGTGAAGTTTGGTGTGTCAGAGTACAGCCAGCCAACAGGTAGCAGGCAGTCTGAAACCACCACTAAGGCAAGCTCTGTGCACCAAAGCCTGCTTTCCTGCAAACATGCTATGCTTCCAGCAACTCCGTGCTGCAGTGGCTGTGCAGAGGTCTCCCCTCAGGAGGCAGAGAGGAGCATTTCACTGAGCTGTTTCCTATTTCCACTGAGGATCTGGCTTTGGCACAAAGTACATATAACTGATGAAGCCAAAAATACCATGGTCCTCTTTGTGGGTTTTCTAAAAAAAAAAAAAAAAAAAGAAACATAGAATAGAATAGAACAGTTCAGTTGGAAGGGACCTACTACAACGGTCTTTACCCTCTCAGTAACTAAATGTTTCCTAATGTCAAGTCCAAACCTCCCCTAACGCAGTTTTGAACCATTGAACCATTCCCACACGTCCTGTCGCAAGATACCAGGCAGAAGAGATCAGCACCTTCCTCTTCACTTCCCCTCCCTAGGAAGCTACAGAGAGCCATGAAGTTGCCCCTCAGCCTCCTTTTCTCCAGACTAGAAAAGTCCAGTGTCCTCAGCTACTCCTCATGGGACATGCCTTCCAGCCCTTTCACCAGCTTTGTTGCCCTCCTCTAGACACATTCAAGGACTTAGGCATTCTTCTTAAATTGTGGGACCCAGAACTGTATTGAGTACTCAAGGTGAGGCCACCCCAATACTGAATACAGCAGGATAATCACCTCTTCTGACTGTCTAGTTTTACTGTGTTTAATGCATCCCAGAATTGGTTTGTCCACTTGACTGCCAATCTTATAAATAAAAGAAATCGAAGGAACATAGTAAGCCTGTCTCTAATGATGTCCAACACTAAAAGTTGCTGAAGAAATTGAAAAATTAATACTTTAGTAAGAATAGCACTTATAAAGTGGGCATTTTTTGTGAAGCTTTGGCAATGTTAAACTTACAATGCAAACAGAGATCTGTGGTTTCCTTTATACTGCCATGTATAACTACTGGATTTAAGAGGCACTGAATTGTTGGAAGCATTCCTTATCAAGAGTTGTGAAATCAAGATCTTAAAACACTTGAAGGATAATGTACTGTGGACTGTACCCTAATTTTTGCGAAGCCTAATGTTACTTTAACCATCTCAATAAAGTATAGCCTACACAAAAACCCTAGACTACATTCATTGTTTTTCTTACTATTCTCAAATTCTTTAATCCCTATGCAAAACTTGTGGTTTATATTGCTGCTGAGCATTGGTGATTTTTTCTCATCTTCCATCTCAAAGAATTCTGTATTATTGCACATTTTAATTAATGGTAGTGAGATTTAGGAACGCTGAGAATGGTTTGTAAGTTGTAGCAGATACAACGTGATCTACAAATGAAGGAAAGAAGTTTTGATAAACTTATCCCACTCTGATTGACTTCATATGGTTTCAGAAAAAATACCCACTTTGTAATTCCTTCCAAAAAGGAATGTCTCAAGAATTTTGCGCATACAAGAAGGGTTGCATGTACAAAAAGTGATGACATTGCTTTTGCCACAAGAGTAAGACAGAAAATGTGCAGTCAGCTCTCTGGGGAAGTACAAATTCGATCTAACAGTGATGTCTGAAATATTAGGGCAAGACAATATACAAAGAAATACAGTAGGAATGATTACCTCTCACATTTAGTTGTCACAAGTGAATCTATCTTAGATATGTAAAAAATAATTGAAATATAGTAAAATCATGGCTAATTTCAGTGGCCCATGCAAAAGCAGCTCCTTGGTGATGGCTCATTTTCTTTGGACAGGTGTCCACCAGCACAGAAATGCCACGACTGTAACTGCTAATTAGCTCTGTTTCCAACAATCTCAGAAGGCCCTGAAATAAATGCATCAGAAAATGAAAGGCCTCCAATCAAAGCATTCTCACTTTCAGTCCTTCAATGCAGGACTGAGGCTTACTGATGACATGGATGGTGGCAATACGGTCTTTGCTCACGGCACCTTTCTTCTAGGGTTAATAAATGAAAGTGTTCATAGCCCTGAGGTGTACTTTTGCACCAGCAATTAATTCTAAAGGCTGTGTAGAGATGGTAATGAATGTCTTTCATTATCACTGTAAATACAGAGCAGGGCAATGGAGGATAATCATAATCTACCATCATCATCTGCTAGTAGCCCAATGCCCTATGTGAAATGAGCAGGTAGGTCTTGGCCTTCCTGAGGGCTGAACAGGTGAGTCCATAAAAAAACAGATCACAGCCAAGCCAGCACTAATTGGCTCCCTTGTTGGCACTTCTAGCAAAGAGACCAACTAATGCGCAGGAATGAATGCTGAACTCCCTAAATACAGCTGCCTGCTAAGGCCCAGGTATGAACAACAGATATAGAGCATATAGAAATAACTTGCCCTGCTACTTTCTGTACTGAGTCTACTCTGAGATGATAAACAAATGATTCTTCTCTTTAGGGGTCCCCACCTTGACATGAAAGGATTTAAAACTGGAACCATTTAATAACAAGTTTGGAGGACAGGTATGTGCCTCTCATGATTTCAGCCAGATTGCTGCACATTCACACTATGAAAGCTTAGAAATATTGATGTTTGTTTAGGGGATGTCCCATTCAGTGTTAATCTCTGCAGAGGGGAGAGCTATCGGTAGGCATTCAAACAGACTGATGTTTTTTCTGTCTCTTGAGGTTAGTAGGTATGGAAGTGGTGATCCTGTTGGTATGCAGAAATAAAGATGGAAAAGCTTGGTTTAAGTTGCACCTTAATGCAACTGGGGATATAAACAAGTAATACTGTCTATTTTAAGTACATATTCTGTCTCTGTCCATTTACCTCAAAATTTTATAATACATCTTTCATCACTGTATGAATGTCTGTTTACATTATTCTAAATCTACAACACTTAAAAGCAACATTACCTTGGGAAGACATGCAATACAAATCACAGTATTCCCACTCACAGCTCACTGCACAGACTTAAGGAGACACATCTCTTGATGAATGCCTCATATTACTTCATTCAAATCTAATGAGATTCGGTCTGCATATTTGACAGAAGACTACAGAGCAACAGATGACTTCGGCAAATGCTATTGGCGTACGAAATCTTGCATATTAGGTGTCTAACAAAGTGTGCACAGCCAGCTGGAATTAAAGATGGTTGCCATACGACGTAACTTAAGGCAATTTTCATACTGAGTGGTAGCATCTTCAATCAGACTAACTGATATAATAGAAAACAGCAGACAAGTTTTTGGTACACGAGTCTTCCCCTTCGGTTGTTTGCTGTGTGTACATTCTTCACCACTGTGTCTGTAACATAGCAATTACTATGTACTAAACTGCTTCAGCAGGGTTTCAAGAACTTTTGCATTCACCTCCTCTAAAATACACCAACTCAAGACGTATGACAAAAGAAAACCAAACACTCTGTGTTTCTTCTTCTCCCCTCCAAAATGGGATATATATTAACAGGGATGGGTTATGCTGGTAAGGCAGAAAAACAGTTTAAAGGTCACATGTTCAAAAGTTATTTTCAAAGAAGGTCTTAAGTAAGACTTAAGTATGTGCTTTGCACAGAAGTGAATTAGCTTTTTGAGAAGGAGCTTGTATACTGTTACAGCTGTTCCTCCTTTGTGAAGAAAGAACTTTCATCTTCAAGGCATTCAATTCAATGTCCTTCTGCCAATTTCAAACTCACCACCACCAGAAGATACATATTCTGCATTAAAAAGAGAGGACTATACCCCATAGATTTGGAAACAATGCAGAGGAGTTGAAAGGTAGCGTATTCCCCAGTTTCACCTTGAAGATAAAGAATAAGGTGTATACTATGGAACTTCTCACACTGGAATGAGCACCGACTGGCGTGTTATAGTGGATCATGCATCAAAGCAGTTGGCAATGCCTGTAGAAGCTGGAGGGATTAACCTTAGTACTTGAAAGCAATACAACTAGGCTGACTACAAAGAGAAAAAAAGCATTGCCAGAGCTGAGAGGCAAGATCTGAGACTAAACATAAAATGATTTAGCCTACAGACTTCATTGAAACAAGCCTCTCTCTCAGTAAGGTACAAAAGGCAGCCAACAATAAGCACTTTACTGGAAGGAGAGCCAGCATATATGTTTTAATGATATTCAATTCATTGTGTAATTGGGTCACATCAGTAAAAATGTATGCAAATTTATGGCCTTACAATGAGTTTAGCAGTTGTGAATGCCTAATAAATCATTCGTGAAAAACAATGGTTTTGTATTCTCACCCCAAACCCTCGTCCTGTCATTACTCAATCCTAAAAATGCCCTGCTGAGTTCTGTTATCAAGTATGCACAGCGCACAGGCACAGAAAGTAGGAAGAAGCTCAAGATTTGTTTTCCTTTGAGCTGCCTGCATTGATGGGACGAGGTGAGGACATAAACTCTTAATCAAAAAGGTAACAAAATGAGTACTTAAGGAACTAGTGCTTTGGTGGGTTGTTGGCATTCTGTAGAAAACTCCACAGGAAAGCAAGGGATGATGTGGGTTTTGGTTCCAGTAGCACAGCATTGTAAAAATATGCCGCAGTCTCACCAGCATTTCACAAAGAGGAGGAAATCACTCAAAGCCCTTTCAAAAGGATTATTTTTTAACAACCACATAGGAAGCCGTTTTCTCTAAAGGCTTTGGAATGTAAATGTCAATGAAGCAGAAAGTGTTTTCGAAGATGACTGAATTACCTACAAAAATGTTGTGTGTTAATTTAACAGATTAATAAATAAAATTAATTAATAAAACAAAACTTGGAAAGGGAAAAGCTGTGGTTTGTGGTGTGTTAGGGGCAGCCTTGATAGCTGCCCAGAAAGATAAGCATAATGTTAAGCAAACTGAAAAAAAACCTAATGAATCTCTATTGGAAGTGATAAAGACTTTACAAAGCTAACTGGAAACTGAATGCCGGGCATGGCAGCAGGCTGAAGAAGCATTGCCTGATGAGAAAAGAGTTACAGAAAACCTACAGAGTAGCCTGCAGGATGCTCTTGTAAGGGAAAGGAAGTTGAAGGTAGAGCTGGCTGGGTTTGAGGAAAATCTGAAAAACAAGCAAGGGGGAACCCAACAGGTTACCACCTGTATCATTCCCTGTTCCCCTACTGATTTGGCTAAAATTCAGGAAAAATATTCCCACCCAGCAGGATGGGACAACATGTGTGTGTATATATATAAAAGTGTATTCATTGAGCCCAACGTGAACAATAGGAAAGGATAAGAAAGTCCCATTTGAGAACACTTAAAATTTGATGATCAGAGTATTTAGAAGGAAACTAGACCTAGCGTCAATTCTCTTCTTTAGAGCAGATAAGGAAGAATGGATTGATCTTGAGTGTCCCATAGCTGAAACAACTTCCCTAAGCATGGTTCTGTTGGGTATAGAGTGTCCTGTTCGGTGTAGCTGCATATTGACCCAGCCTTCAGGGTGAAAACCAATCCGTGGCATGCAGTCTGAGAAAATCCGCTGGGTCAGATCCTAAGATGACAAAGGGCATGATCTCTTATCATCCAAGATATGACACTGTCTATATTACTATGTGTTAACTTGCATCAATGAATTTATTTCATTTTTTGGAAACCTCAGCAACTCATGCCAGGAACAGATTGATTCCACTAATTGGCAGGTAGTAGTCCATTAACTTCAGAAAGCAATAAAGGCTCGTAAAAAAAGCCAGAATTACAGTTCAGAGGAAACAATGCAAATTTATTATGCACCTTCCCCCAGGAAAGGCCAGAAATTTCAAAGGCTTACAGTGCATTTCAAATTACTACAAATTTGGTAGCCCATGTAGAGCCTTCAGTGATAGGCACAGTTTGAACCAAATAAGTAATTTAATTTTCTATTTTTATTGAGCTTTCTTATTTCTTTTTTTCTGTATTCATACATGTGCCCATGCAACTTCCCAACATGACTGGGCTAAGAAACATCAAAATTTAACATGAAAAGCTGAAAGTCAGCTATTTGCTTTGTAAAGAAAAAAATCTCCTGGGACTTCCTTAGAAAATTTCCAATGCCAACTCAAGAGAAATTAAGTCCCCTGATATCATTAGGATCCATACAATACATTTCAAGAACCACTTACATTGGCTTTGGGGAAAAAAAGATCTTAATCACAATTGCTATTCCTTTGGAAGTTTCACCTCAGAGGACTCAGATTAAGAAAGTTAAATACTAGAGACCTGAAAAGGGCATGGAGGCCAGATCCCCAAGAACTTTTATTATACCATTCCTTGGACTCCAGAGGAGCCAGTTCCATCCAGTTGCAGGCACTCTTAAAGCAAGAATAGTCCTGCTGCTGCATCTACAACGTTTGCAGAAGTGGATGGCAGAGGATTGGTAGCATCCTTCTGTACTGCTAATGTGAAAGGAGTTCCGTTATGCATTACTCTGCATTTATTCCTCAATCTGTATAATATGAACTTCACTAAAGCACAGCAACATTTTGTTATCCCAAACTTGCAGTGTAAATAAATATTTATATAGCTTATTTACTTTGCTATGAACTGTGTGATTGTAATACATATTTTCCACCGTTCCAGCAGAGTGACATTCAAGCAGGGCCTTGGAGTTGTGCTCCTTGCTCTAGCTCTGACGTATGTCACTGGGGACTAGTCATTTAACCTTTCTGTACCTGTATGTAATGTAAATGTAAAATGAATTGGTATTATAAACTTGCCTGAAGTGCTTCCATCCCAGGTGTGTTGTAAGGCTTAGTTAATTAGTGTCTGTGAAGCACTTTAGGCTCTTCATGTGAAAGACGTGTACATACTGAGGTATTATGATTGCTTATTGTGTTTATTAATGCCTCACAGCACTAACAAACCCATTTTCAAAAAACATTTTCTATGGATTTTAGAATCTTATTAGGGAGAATTACCATAGGGAAATCTAAGATTGTAAGGCTAGTTCACACTCTTCCTTTCAGACCTCTATCTCAGCTCTGGAAGACCTCCTTCTACTCTTGGGCTTCTCTGCTGGCTCTCCTGGATCCCATGTGCACCTAAAAAGCCCTACTGTTTGAGTCTGAATGGAGTCAAGGGGCTGCCTATAGCCAAATCTCAAGGCATTGTCATGGGAAACTACCTAGGTCACCTAGAAAGGTGCTAACCCCCAGGGCTTTTACACTATTTAAGGGTACCTTTTCCAGAAAGACAGGTGCTTTGAATTCACAGACTTGCATGTCAAGATATGGAGGTGGACTGCTGCAGCATGTACCACCCAGGCATTCCAAGGGATTAAAAAAAACAAAACAAAACAAAACAAAACAAAGAAGTTACTGCTACAGAAAACATCTTTCGTGGACTTTGTTTCGCTAACACAGCAGCATTCATTGGTCCTAAAAAATATTGCTTTTCACCAAGAGGGCAGTGAAGCAGTTGCCACAGATTGTCTAGAAATGCTCTTCAGTGTCCATCCACAACAGTTTTCAAGACCAGATTGGAAAAACCCTGAGTAACCTGGTCTGACCTCCTGCCCAAGCTTCATGTGTATCTCTCCATGCTTAGATGTTCCTTTATGTCATTCCTGGTAATTTTCTATTATCTGCCTCGCTGGGGACCTGAAACCTCCCCAGTATGCTTGGTGTTCAGTCACTGTAGTTAACTTGATTTTTTGGATCTAGACTGACAGAGATGTTCTGGCCTCCTCACCAGAGGATGATTTCACATCCTTACAGAAAAACTCCATGGTAAATTTTTATAAATGACTACACAAAATCTACTGGAATTTATAAGAGATGCATAGGCTTCCTCAAATCATCTCAGCCCTATCATAACGTCTTCAGATAGCAGATACACAAAACTTCCATTATTGAGCTTTCTGTTCCCTAATCTGTTCTATGGATCATATAATTTTACTCAGTGCAGTAAACAAACTTAGGAGAACAAAGAATATTAAAGCACATAAAATTAGGTCATAAACTATGGAGCACCACAATGGCAGGTTGCAGTTCTATTCACTGAAGAATCAGAGATTTAAACATGCAATAATTCTGTTATGCAGTATATATTGATTTTAAAAAATGTTTCACGCAGACCAGTTGTCTGCAATCATTAAATATTTACCAGAGGCCTGTAGATTTATTCTAGAACTACAGAAAAGTTGAAGGAGTTTATGAATTTTTACAAAAATCATAATACGTACAATACTACTTCTTGTCTAAACAATGTTATTTAAGAGAAAGACAACAGTACCCAAGAAGAAAAAACTAAGTTGAAAATCTAGTCATTGCTACTAAGCAAAAAAATTTGATCTCACAAATATGAAGTCATAGAGCACTTCAATGACTTAGTTGTTTTATTTTGGAGTAAATGAGGATTCAAATGTGATCGTGTGTTTATTCCAGAGAAATCAGTTCAGGGGACATTTGGAAAAAGTGAAAAGCCACTTGGAACTGCCTATCACCACTGCATGTATTTCACTTAAAATTGATATTACTTTGCTCCAGCAAGTTAATGAGTATTTTGGCTATTAGCTTCAGCAGGGATAAACTCATTCTTTTCAATGACATACAATTAGATTAAAAGCTCCCCAAAATTATATATAATTATTAGTAAATTATTAATATGACAAATATTTTCAAAATGTTTTAGGCAAGCTAAACCTACTGGGTTTTCATCTAGTATTTTGCTAAGGTTTTAGTAGGGACATTCCTTCTTGTTTTCTTCAAAACTTCAAATAAGATGAATGTTTGCTACATTAAAAGAACTACATATCTGTAGCTATTTAACAAACAGTAACAGCAATTCAGTCTGTGTATGTATGTATATGCACAAAGGTACATTCCAATGTACACAGTTACAAGCTGACACCACTTGTGTACCACTGCCTAAACCAAGAAAGAAGCCAGGAATCCTGATCTGCAATTCCTACTCCAAGCACAAACAAAACCAAAAATAATCCTGGTAAATCGTTAAACACCTTTTGAAGGTCACTACTTTAAATGTCACCCAATTATTCTCTTAAGACGGGTTTATTTATATGACCACTTCCTTTGTGATATTCAAAACTAGCCTGGATACAAACACTAGTAAACATACAGTAGTCGACTGTAGAGCATTGAATGACCCACAAACACAACTTTTTTCTTTTTTTTAATGGAACTAATTCTCAAAATGCAATCAAACTTCAGAGTTGCTAGAAATGTTACAGTAGCTGCTGCAGAAAGGGAAAAGCGGTGTTCTGTTAGGTTTAAGGTTTTAATTGGATTTTTTCTTTGGTTTCGAGAAATCTGTAAAATGAAAGAGTTTTCCCTTTCACAGGATATCAGTCTGACATCCTGTGACCATCCAAACTTCTGTTCTGTACTGCAATGGCATTTCCCATCAGAGGAGTCATTAAAGACCTTCTGTTCCCTGCATCAAATCAGGATTCCTGTGTTCTATTCTGGGCTCCTGCTCCTTAGGCTAAGTCGCTTGAGTCCCATGCTTCAACTGTAAGAAGAAAGTTAGCTCAAAAATCAAGATGAGAATTGACATTAACAGAAAAGATACTTTGCTGTGAAAGTGGATAGCCTGAATCAGTTAACATTCCTTAAGTGCTCTGAGGTGTTCAAATGAAAGTTGCCATCTCTAACACCAAATACAAGCTCTAGTATTATTAATACCATCTAATGAAGACTGGTGTTTTAAGAAACAGCTTTTGCTATTTTTACAGTTAAGCTACCACTGTGATTGTCTAAGAGAAACAAAGCTAAGGGCATATGAGCCTCAGAGCTAGCCAGTGTACACAGCATAACAAATGATTCAAAGAATTACTAGAAAATAATTCCACTGAGAGGTTTTGGTGACATCGTTAACCATACAGAACTCCACCTACACAGTTTCTAAATATTGATAACAACCCAAGTAGGAAATTAATGCTATGCAAATCTCTGCAGAATATTTGTTTTGCTGGAAATTATTGTACTGGAATAAGGAATTCTAATTGTGTAATGTGACTATATGAAAATGAAAGCATTAATTATTCACATAAATAAAACAAGAAAATTAATATAGGCTGTATACTACAGTTCCAATACAATATAACCTGATCCCCTCCTCCACAGACATGGAATCTGCTGCTTTTGCAGCTGTGCAAAATAGCCACAGAAAGGTCGGATCTTTTCCAGCTGTGAAAATTTTATCAACAATGTAGGACTTGGATGTAGGATTTCATCAGTCTAAATCTGTCCAATTCATTTTGTGTGTAGCAATGTACAGTAACAAGCTGCTCCCCTTCCTCCTGGGCCTCATCTTATTCTGCTACTTAAAGGTTTATTTGAAAAGCTTGACCCCAAACATGTATTTTACAAGAAACCAAGATTTGCAATACTACCAAAGCTTGCAGTTATACCACAGCCTCTAGTAGCATTTCTCGTTAAGTTGAAGCATCTGAAAAGCATGTAATTACATGAGAATTTTCAAGTTTAAAAGGAAAAAAAGAACTAAAAGGAACTCCTACCAAGGTTCTTGGAAAAGAAGAAAAAAACCCAAATACCGCTCATGCACCTAAAAGCAAGAAAAATGCAGATAAAAGCACTTTCCCTTGAACAACATAAATCCAAGAACAGTCCTTAGTGCTAGTGCCAATTCTGAATGGCTTATATCTCAGTCTATCGCAGTGAGGCAAGCAACTCGGACAATCGCCTTAGACCCCATGGTAGTTTCATTAGGCAGCACTGCAAATCGTTAGTGAATACGTAGAAGGAGAAGGGACCCCCAGCAGAGCGTTTTATTGGCATGTTGATTGCCTTCTTGTGGCCCTGAAAGGGTGAGAAGCAATGTTCTGGAAAAACATTTTCTCCTACATTTATTGTTTTGATCACTGGGCAGATTCAGAACAAAATTACTGATGCTGCCCTAATAACAGAGTCTTTTGCTAAACTTTCTGTGGCTCAAGTACCAGCAGTATCAGCTGTGTTTTAAGGAACTGACTGCTATGGCAAGCTGAGCAGCAAGTCTGCATGCAAGACCAAACTTGCAGAGCGGTGGCTCTGTGTTTCCATCCAGCCATGTGGAAGGGCAAAAGCACTGAATCAGTGACTCAGGAATACCATGTCTGAAGATGATCACATCCCTATGAAGCTTTCCACCACTCACAACTGACTCATAACCCACTGCTGTCATATCTATATGTTATTTCCAACATGCTTACCTTTGCTCCGTTGGAACATCATTTCACAGGGTACCAGCGATGCTCAGGATGTCCTAGGAGTGACTAAGGTGGCACATTCAGCACTGAGAGCTGTTACTGTCTTAAATGGATGGTGACTAAGACCTGCTTGGTTCTGTTACTGCAGGTCCACTCAGCTGGAAAGGATACCAAGTATGCCAACAGCAAGGACTGAGTTGAGAGGATGTAGCTGGATGGGGAACAGATCTGTCCCTCCCTTTTAAATTGGCAAATGCTGGCCAACGCTCCTACCATGAGTGGTGCTCCATTGCAACTTGGCTGCCACCCATCTGCTCTAAACACTGCATAGCAGTATTATCATGAAGGTTCCTCAGCACTCAGCATAGTTTTCCAATAATTTTTTAATGTTAAATCACTAAATGTTTTCCAGTAGACAGATCTATACCTCCACAAGGGATTACTAATAACAGCAGGTTTCCTTTTCTAGAATTGGGTTTGCCTTCCAAACAGCAGTGTTGCTTAAACTAGCTTTAGTACCCTCCGCTTCTCCCCTTGTCCCTGAATCATCCTCCAGGTAATGGTGGTAAAAACATTTACGTAATCAAGTTGCAAACCAGAGTGGGAATCTGGTCCAGCTGATAACCCCGTTGGAAATGATCATTTTACTATTATTAGCGTTACTCTTTCGCAAGTGGACCGGTTTCCCAACCCAGTTCACAGACTGGCTGCACAAACACATATGGAGAGCCAGCACAGGGCCAGGAATGCACAGGAGAGTAACAACTACTCAAGGCAGAACTGTAGCGGAAAAGCAGTTCATTAGACTGCCCTCTTGTTTGAAAGATTTCAGTCTGGAAGCCACAGTGTACATATGAACACAATGCCTTCTAACATAGCATGGTCAAAATCTCATGGAAAAAAAATATTCAATTGCACTTGCTGTCATTCATGCCGTATGCATCCATTAAATTGAAGCTTGAGACAACAGAGAAAACAATATGCATGATTTAAACACTTCTTATTCACTATGTGGTCATTGCTTAGTAAGAGAAAATAAAAAAGGAGGGAGGGGGAGAGAGAAAGAAAAGGAACAATCTTTCTAACTTTTGTTCTGTTTTGTTTACAAGGGATTAAAATTATTTTACCCTATGCACATGGCTGGGAATTTCAGCTCAGAGAGCTATACATTTTGCACTGCGCTAAGACATTAATGTGTTCTCAACAATTTAAGATCAGTATTGTGGGCCCTCTGTAAATGCAGGGAATTAAAGTCCTTTCTGCTGTTTTGCTGCTTGCTGAGTAAGTCTCCAATTAGTTGAGCTGCTAATTTTTTGGTTTTCTATATTTTGCCTCTATTAAACTGATTTGTTCAATCATGCTGAACGGTCACCTGCTGCCTGTGCTCTAAAGTGTCGTGCTTACCTTGGACAGTGATCTCTTTCTCACACTTTGTTCACAGCATTTCTAACAGTGGGGTACATTTCCCTTTGTGGTATTTTTACTTGCTTCTAGAAATACATCTGAAATTGCTGGATGAACAGTTTCCAGCTCTCTGCTGGGTTCCCTCCAGCCCTCTTGTGCTGCTCCCAGATGAAAAGGACCTTATTGGAAAACTCTATAAAACTGAATGGAAAATGAAACTCTCCCTCCGACCTAACCTGTGAATTTTAATAGACATAGTGCTAACTGCTGTAGACATTCTTTTTCCAATAGACTTTGGATCATGCCATGAAATAGAGAGATATAACTCTGATGTGAGAGATTTCATACAGAGATATATGTCTGTATCAGTGTATTTGAGACAGTTCCTTCTTTGGGGCCAGAAACATTCAAGTGTAAATAAACAGATCTACATTAAATTAAAACTAGTCTAATAGGGTGATATTATCCTGAGCAAATATTTGCAAAAAACAAGTAAAGGGCACATATTTGCTTATCTTCTAAAAGCTTATAGAGCTCCTTATATCATCAAAGACTTTAGCAAAATGGGACTGTGACAAGAAAGAAAAACAAAACAGGGCAATTTTCACCTCAGTTCTTGAAACTCAACCACTCACACAGACAGGTAAGCATTAAGAACCTGAATCACGTAAAAACTATATGGAAGTGTCCAGCCTCCACTAAAAACTGTTGGTATCCCTCATCAGTCGTCAACATTGACAAAATTCACCACATTTCCCTGGAAAATGCTGAAACACAATAAGCAAAGTACAAGCAATGTAACTGGCATTATTTTAATCAGCGAAGGAGCTCACGTTTGATATAAGGTTTGCTTTATAAAAGAGATATAACCAAGTCTCACTATTTCACACAAACAGTTCAGTATTTAAATCTTTTACTTGTCAGACTAAGGCTTTTCTGAGTATTTAAAACACATGCATAAGACTATCCCTATTTGCTAATCATGTACTTACCTGCAAATTTCCAGGTATTACACATAAATATCAGATCATACATAAATGTGTATTTGACTCATGCCTAGAAACTCAGTCCTGATACAAACCAATGCCTCACTTCTGCTGACCTCCACTTTCTTCACTTTCTTACATCAGCTGTTTACGTGATTCATTACTACAAACCCACCAGTACCCTGTCATAAAAATTGCGTACTGATATGATTAGACCTTTTTCAAAGAGTTCATCCTGTAATGTTGTGCTGAACTTTACCAAAGTCTAGCTCAGGTATAACTGATCCATCAGTGAAGTTGATGCTGTTCTCCCATCCCATGTGTACCCTCTGCAAGGTTACAACCCACTAGAACTTCCACTTGACTTATCTTTCATTATGCAGTGCCATAAATGCCATGTCATTCCTCTCCCTTACATACCCTTAGACAACTTTGAACAATTCCTTTCCCACCCTGATTTGTCCACCTGCCCAGTCCTCATACTCGCTCAATAATGCATATGAAAGTGCAGGGTCTTCTGATAATGGTTTACCACATTTAAATTCTAGGGAATGTCAGCTTCCATCAAGCGATGCACAAACTGCACGTTAATCAATTTCTGTGTCTATAGGGGCCTGAATATACCTACCTCATGAATATGCAGGCAGCTCTGTTTCTTTGAGGAAGTCACAAACATTTTTTCTTTTTGTCAGATAGGAAGTGCTCTTATGTGTATATATTTTCTTTCCTCTTGTTCTTTTTGCATAAAGCAGATGAGATTCAGTGTCTGCCAGAGGAGACATAATTTTTCCAGGGTACAACAGCAGCCTAATGCTGGATGATAAAAGCTTTGCCTGCCATCCACATAATGCAACTGCAGTTTGAGTGCTCTGGGTTCCTGTATTTCTGTGTTGCACTTCACAAGCATAATGCTGAAATCACAGGCAGGGTGATAAATGTTAACAATTTACTCAGCATTTGAAAATACCAAGAACAAGCTCTCTCCCTTGGTCTGCTTTCCCTCAGGTGTTTAAGATCAGAAAGAACTATCAAATCCCCTTGTCTGACCTTCTGTGTAACACATGCCCTTAAATTTTATCATCACCTGTGTATTGAGCCAGACAATTTTTTTCTTTTTACTAAAATATATCTTCTAAAAATATGCTTTTCATTGCCCTGTCTTCATTTGGAGGCTTCAAGAAATAAGACCTCCATGTCCCTTAACAGTTATTCCACTGGTTAATCAATCTCACTCTTAGAAACGAGGCACCAATTCTTAGTTTGAATTTGTCTGGATGAAACATCCAACTATTAGTTTTCTTCATGCCTTTCCCTGCTAGATTAAAGAAGCCTTTATTATTTAGCATTTTTGACTTTTGAAAGTACTGATGTCTTGTAATCAAGTCGCTGCTCAGTCTATTTTTGGGTAGGTTAAACAGACCTAGCTTTTCAAGCTCTTTCTGTAATGAATTTGCCAGGCCTTGAACCTTATTGTGGTAAAGATTTATCTTCTACAGTGACTAAACTAGGGAATTAATACTTTAAAAACAGTTGTCTTGTAACTTGTCAATGTTACGAGACAGTATGTGTCCTGCTACCTCAGTTACACATATATTCCGAGTTAAAGCCTGTACAAACACCTTATTTATGTGCACAATTATGTCCATTCTGTGCAGGCCTGAAAGAGCTGAGCTTGCAGTTTTAGGAGTAATTCTTTAGTTATAAACACTGATAACAAATTCATATTGTATCGTGCATTCATTACATAAATCAAAGCTGACTGTAGACAGAAAGTGGAGGACAAAAGAATTAAGTCTCTTTTCTAAGTTAAGAGTCAAAGCTAGGGAGAAATAAGCTTAGGACACTATAGCTTTGAGTACTGTAAGCTACTGCCTTTCCCAAGCCCCATCTGCTCTTTCAATAAATACTTTAAATGCACTTAGTGATAAAAAAGATCCTGGAATCCAAAGTGTCCTTCTGGTATTTGACATCCACAGACCTGGCACAAAAGGAGGCAAAATACTGTAAAATTCTGTAAATTTTCTGCAATTATCTACTGTCCAGTGTCCCAAGGAGAGAATTTCATAAAAGCATTAGAAAATGTTATTCCTCTTACATTGTTCAGTCCTTACCCTCATTAACTGAGATTGCCATAGTGGGCAGTATTTAATACCATTCCTGACAGCAAACAATGCATTGCTGACATCATCGCTATGAACTAAAATTCACTTCCACTGTTCATGAGCTGCCAAAATGGCATGGTATTTTTACTGTTTTTCTCTGGTACCTAGGGCAAGTCTTTTTCCTTTGTGACCAGCAGTGTTTTCAGAGGAAGGCAGCACAGATGCATGGCACAACAGATGCAATTTCCCCAGTTGCTGCAGAGTAGGATGCCACTGTGTAACTTTCCTTGGTGGCAACCAAGGCTATGAACTGCCATGGCTGCGCAGTAGTGAGAAACAAGCAGTTCCCCATCACATGTGGAAAGTGAGCAGGAGCTAAGGACTGCTGCAAGGCTGTATCCTGCCCTACTGTGATGGGACAGAGCACAGCTCCTACCCACAACTCTCTTCCAAGCGTGGTTAAAACTCCTGGCTCTGCTTAACTTCTGGGTCAACCAGAAGGTCAGAGGCAGTGTTTTGATGATGTAGAAAGACAGAGCCATCTTCTTAGCACTCATGTTTATCTACCTACCTCAGAGTGGTCTTAGGAGGATTATCACATTCCCATGCAATCTGCTACGAATAAGTTAGATAATTTGCAAGGAGAATTTTTAAATCATCATTTCTGCTGAAGAAATGGGTTGTGTGAGGAGATCCTGCCTGTAACAGAACCTCTGACTGAAACCCCATTACTTTTGGTTCTTAGCTTTCTGAAAATGGTGAGACTCACCCTGCCCATGAGTTTTAAAAGCAGTAATAAATTAATCTCTCTACTGTTTGCCATCCTTTCTATTTTCAGCAGTAAACTGACTGTCCCATAATTAGATAAAGGTGACATTCATGCACACATATTCACTATTTGCATGGCATATGACCTACCTGTCAGAACATATGTTCAACTAATAATCAGCACAGAAATGCTTCTTATTGGATGCGTATTTTCTCCTACCAGAAAAGAAAATCTTGAATTAAAACAAAATTAATATTTTTACTTGTTAAATTTTGTTGGTTGAAACCCAACTCCATGGCTAAAAAGAGAGCTCAAAAAGAAATTTTTATACAGACTTAAGCCAATAAAGTGGTTTAGATTTGGTCTGACCCAACTCAAAGAAATTCTGTAATGGATAACAAACAAAAGAGTTCTGACAGCAAACCTGACCTCAGGTCTTGTCTCTGCTAAGTACACTGGGAAACACTTTTGCTTATTTGTCAATTTCTTTAATCATGGGCCTTGATCCTTGACAGAGAGTGTTCAAATGAACCTTAATGTTATACTGGAGCTCATACAAGATACATTTTTAGCTTGTGGGGCTTGAGTAGTGTCCTTTGGCAGATTCAGAGCCCAAAGAGTGGTTATAAGGTAAAACCCACCTTTCCTCTGTGCTGCATTTGGACAGCTGAATAGCTTGGTTTTTTCCACAGCAATCACAGTAATTTTTTTTCCTTTTTCAACACTTTGTATTGTTTAAGCATGTCTAGTGTCACTGGCTTTGCACTATACAGTGCTATCATCATCAAAGGGAAGAGTTGCAAAATAAGTCTTCATCTCACTAGGTGAATTTATTGCTGTCATAAAAATAAAGGCCCCCAAGGTTCATTGTATCCACTGTACTGAATACACAGAGTGCAAGCTTGGCGAATTTACTGTAGTATACAACTGTGTCATTGTACCTACCTGAAAATTTGGCTTAGCTGACATCTGGAAGCATTAATAAAGAAAATGCAACCTAAGGGGAAAGAACCAGGGATATTTGATTTGTCGAAAGAAAAATGTACATTATTATGGAGTCAGAAAGCAAGTTATAAGCCAGAGTTTGTATTTTACACAGTGAAGATGTTAGTTGGGCTTTACTAATGTTTTCATAAATTATTTGCTGAAACAGAGCCCCCTACACAAACTGCATACTTATTTATCTGGTTTAGGAGTTTGCCCCTTACGGGAAACACCACCATTTGAGTAGGAATTTGCAAATGGTTCCACAACTTGTTTTTTAAAGGTTGTTATCTCAAAAGTGTCAGGAAAGACTGTTTTCTCCTGTGAGTCCATGACAGGCAAAGTCAGGAATCCCAGATTACCTGTAGCAAGAGAATGAGCTGGAGGGCAGAATGTATCAGATGAGGAGGCAGTAGGTGGTAAAGAGCTTTAAGATCTCCAGAAAACAATCTTTGCCAGAGATGTTACAAGACTGGAGATGCTCGCTTAGCAAAACAGGTTTGCAAAGAACACTCTGCCCAGGTTGCTCTGTGGGTAATGTAGGTAAATAGAGGGCCCAGCAGAAGACAAGACCCAACTACACAAACTGCTGTACAATCCCAGAAAAAATCCCAGCCCCGAAGAGACTATAGCCTAAAGAAAGTGGGAAGGAATTTTAGGGAAATGGAAGTAAACAGAGTAAACTAAGTCTCCCAAAGTTGTACAAAAGGTCAGTGTTAGAACTCTCAAGAAAACAAAAAAAAAACCCAAAATATAACACCAAATCAAGAAAAATCAAGTCCACAGTCCACAACCTGTACAATGCAACATGGTCTTCTGAATCAGCAACAGTCTCCTCTGGAGGATTAATCCCCAGTTTGATGATTCACCTCATCTAATTTAAAGACCTACTCCCAAAAGAGTTGCCTAGATTGTCTTTATAATGAATGGAGAATTATCAAAAGAACGTTTTCTAGTTCGTACGTGTGTGTCTTTGGTTAGGAGGAATTGCAACATAGAATTCTCCAGGAGAAGAGTCCCACCCAACATGACCAGGACAATCATTACTGGAATCCTTTGATTCAAGTTTTGGTTGAACATGAAGAAAAACCCCAGCTGATTCCAGAATTAAAAAAGGCAAAGAGGAAATGCTTTAAAGTAAAACCAAAGTATTCTGCTGACAGTAATTGAAATTGTGCGTGCTGTCCAGAGAAAAGTTCTAATTCTTGATGGTTTTGCACAATTACATGTACTATCAACAACCAAAAATTAAGGGCTCTCACTGAAGTTCCTGGGAAACTTCCCTGGTGATTCTAATGTAAACACAGTCCTACTGTATATTCTCAAAATAAACCTACAACTGACAGATCATACCACATGAGAGCACAGTTTTTAAAAGCCTAACAGTTCCTGTCATTTCTGGCATGAGAGATTGCTGGGATGGAAATAGGGAGACAGCTTTGCCATTGTTCCGAGCTTGTTGCAGAAATATAGCCTAGCAAGAGATGTAATTGGACAATATCCTATGTTGAGAATATATGAGAAAAATTTTTTTTTAAATATACCCTCTTCCACTGTGTTGGAATCCGTATTAAGAACTGAAATAACTTTTAAAAAAATTAGACAACTTACAACTCTGAACACACACTGATTTGCTTGTTCTGAAGACATTTTTCTCCTTTTCCCCCCCCGTGATTGTCTACCTCTAGAGAAGGAAGCTTTCTAAGGAAGGTTTCTACATTATTCTACATCTTAAAGCCACTACCTTGAAATCTTCAAATAAAACAAACAGAAATGTTCAAATAAAGACCAAGATTCATAGGTCCCTTGCATAAAGAGGCTGCCAATGTATGAAACACAGACGGAGCCAGGCCACAGAAATGAACATTTGCAGAAAGTATGCACATGAGTGATATTACTTGATGGGAATGTCTACATTATGCCTCTCCATTATTCCCTGGCTGTAAAAGGTGACCTCAGCTGTCCTCTGAAAATCCCACAGCCAAAGCAGGTCAGCTTTGCCAACCAGCTGCAAAAAGCCTATGGGTATCCAGAGAAAAAGGAGCTGCCCATGTTGTTCAGCATCTCACTGAAGCTGAGGGGTGGGCCAGAAGCATGAGAAAGAAAGCCTCATAGGAGCTGTGACAGGTTTGGATATTTGGCCAACACTTCCCAG
>NW_009598453.1:0-58405 GCF_000690535.1 Cariama cristata | reverse complement strand
CAGGAAGGAACTAGAGTGACTGGTTTCAAGGCAGACGTAAATGATAAACCACTTTACAATCTTCAGTTGTTAAACCTATGTCTTCATAAAGCTACTTTAATTTGGAGTGGAAGTAACTACTGGACAAGTAGCCTCATAACACCCAGTGAGAAATTCAAAGTATGCGTTGTCAGCTGAATTTTCACTGCTACTTTGCTGATAAATCAGAGGAAGTCCGTATCAATTCAGCTGCATATGCCACAAACCAGCAGGACTGAGATTACCATTGTGCTCTCCTGCTGTGGATCAGACATCAGATTTTGCGCTTTCTCTCCCCTGCATTTTGTCAGGACAGAGACATCTCAGGCTGGGGTTTGAAGTCTGGAGTGCTATAAAAACAAGTTATAATGAATAACATAGAAAACAGGAGAGGACAGGAAGACAGTTATCTGCAATTTTTCAGCATTAGTCAGTAAAAAGTAGTGAAGAACTCAGTGGCTAGAAAGGTAATACTTGAGTACCTGTCATAGGTAAGTCATTAAGCCTTTTTCTATTAAAAATCTGTTATTCAAAGTGCTCCAAAATCTGCATGCTTTCTTAAAATGCACCTACATTAGTGCTCCGGCTTCAGCTCAGACTTAGCTTTGATTCAGCTCTGCCACCTTCCTGCCAGCTATCTCCATTTGCCTGTCATTGATCTCAGTTTCTGAGTGGTTTTGGTGCTTGCACGCTAAATTCCTTTCAGAGGAAACTAAATGAACAGCTGTGCTCCACATGTACTTCAGCATTTAATGGGCACACAGGGTTATGAATCCACCTATGGGCCAAACTACTGCAAGATCCCCCCCAGTGGCTACCTAACACCCATCTACCACTGAAATGCTCTTCAGCCCTTAAAAGATCCTGTGACAGTCTGGAGCAGCTCACATTTTGCAAAGGATCAAGTGCAATGTTTCTATCTGGCACCAACTGCCAGCCCTCTACCGACTATTCCAATTGACCTACTTCTGAAGAAGATACATTTTACACCTTTGCCTGGCTTTTACCTGGTCTACGTTTTGCTGCTATACCCCTTTCTGAATCTTTATCTTCATTTTACTCCCCTTCTCCCCTACTTTTTAATTTCTTTAAATTCTCTCAGCATGTTGGCACCTAGTCCTTTCTCCCAGCAGAAAATTCAAACTGGTGCAATTTGACAAACCAAGGAAATACACTTACTCACAAAATTTGCTTGGAGACTGGCAAAATTTTCTTAGGAGTTACGGTTATACGGTGGCAGTACCAGAACACTGCAAACCACATGTTCACTGCTAGCTGAGACAAATGATGATCAACACCTACTCACATTTGGAAAAAAAGAGAAGGCACTTTGCAAAAAGACAAGATGCTACGTACTTCAAGGTGGCACAATGTGTGTCCACTCGTTGGGAGCACTGTGCTGAAACTGCACCACTACTGGATTTTTTGTTCTCTGCGTTCCACGGAGATCCCACAGGACCATCACCTACAGGGGGCCATCAGCATTGTTCTGGCCTCTCCATCCTTCTGCTCCATAGAAAACACTTGCAAGGACACAGCCTAGGCCGCTGCTTTACCCCACCCAAACTCCCTCTGCTGTACCTTTACCAGCTCTCAATACTAAACCAGTTAGATGGAAAAGCAGCACTGATTTTCTATTCACATTTAGGCCAGGCTGGGGAGGCGGAGAGAGGATGATTGAGGTTTCTTGTACAATAATAGCATTGTGCTCAGAAACGCAGAGGAGTGCTATGTATCAGAAAGCAGAGTGATGGCAAGGGCTTTCATGCTTCTTAAAGTAATTCTCCCAAAGCCACGTAGCAGCTACCTATGTCAGAAACTACCTGCCCACTCTGCACCCTCTTTGAATGCCAAGCTTAGTCTCAGCATCAAAAAGAGCTGTGAATGTGGTGTGCCATGATCAAACAGCCCTGCTAGACTTCCACAGTAACCTCATTCAGTGAATGCCCTGCCCGTCGCAGGAAGCAGTGATGAAAGCACTGTTAAAGGCACAGTTTAAACCCTCGCAATGGTTTGTCCTAACTCCCTTAACGTGAAGGATTAAGCAAGAGCTGTAAGCAGGTTTAAGGGAACATGGAACGTGCTGCTGTTCCTGAATGCCTGCTGTGTGCACGCAGGGTGTTCAGCTCTTATCTGAGAGTGGCTTTGTAACCATTGTGAGTTTTCCCAAGCATATTCAGTTGTTTTCCTTGACTCTTATTTCTTCTGTTGGGTGAATATGATGTTTTTTGAAGTGGAACCCTGCTAGTTTTTTCAGTCAATGGAAAATAGAGCAAGTTGCACAAAGTCTTTCAAAACACATGAGGATGACGGATCATATCATGAGGCAGAAGGCAGCACAAATTATAGGAGCCCACAATGGCTCTTCAAAATCCCAGTTCCCATGTTCCTAGGCCCCTGCAACTTCAGGGCAAGGTGCTGTTTCTCATTCAGAGGTCTGCTGGTCCACAGTGAGAATGCTGATTGAGAGTGGTTTGCGCTGCTAATCTGGAAGACAGCTATGGTAATGTGAATGTGTGTCCACAATCAAGGCATAGCAGGACCCACACATCACCGAGTATCACAGCCATGGCTCTGATGGCCTTCTCCACTTAAAACTTGCATCATTCATTACATCTCCCCTTAACAGAGGTACTCTAATACAGGCAAGTGAGACATCATCCACATATCTCCCAGTAACTATTGTCAGCTCCAGGAACAGAGTTAAGATTCACTCAGGATATTATAACTATCTCTCCTGGTTGTCAAGAGCTTGTGACTGAAAGTACCTTAACTGTGGTTTGTTTCCTGATTTTCAGAGGTGTAGGTTTTGCTGAATCTGACATTATAGGAGAAAGTACATACTACTTGGGAACTATAACCTTACACTGATGATTTGTTTCAGCAACATGTAAACAGAGACAGAAATTGCAAAGGAGGAGCTCATAACTAGCAATAACTCTGCTGAGCTCTGTGTGTTTGGTCATTATCAGTATTACTAATGGTCTGGATTGCTAAGAGAGAAACGAGTTTTATACTATAGGCCTAGGCTCTCAGCATAAAAGTTTTCCAAGAAACAGTGGAAGCCCACAGGTCTAGATAGCTATATGCAGCAGTGGTAAGTGCTTCTGAAACAGTGAAAAGAAAAAAAATAGAAGAGATATTCAGTTCTAGTAAATACTCTAAATGATGTCACACAGCAGTAGGATTTAAGCAGGTATAAAATGCCATACAAACATAAAAGAAAGCATTTTAAAAGGTACAAAGAACTTTGGCAGATGGAGTTTCACTAACTAGATTTTAAAAAGAAGTGAAAGCAAATCAAAATGGATGAGAAACAAAAGATCGAGCTGCTCAGACCTTTCCAAGATGCACTGAGGGTTTTGAAGTGTATCGACCTAGCACACCTTGCAGGACAGGAGTGCAGAAAAGAAGGAGGATAAAATGAAATGAAGGCACTGTGGAAAGATTACCTTATAAATGAAGAAAGGGAAGAGAGATTTGTCATAACCATAAGTCAGGTGCCTGCAAGTAGCAGGGGGGAATGATAATACAAAAGAGAACTCTCTGATCATTCCTGAACAACCAGAAAGTACTTTCAATTTAATAAAGACAGCAGCACCTAGAGAACATACCAAGACATTCTGCAGTGCTAGCAAGCATCTGGCAGGCAATTCCATTACATTTGAGGCAGGAACCAAAGACATTACAATACTAATAATGGTTGTTGCATACATTAGGAGATATGGGGCTAACAGAGGCTCACATCACACTGAGGCATTTGACAATGACTGAATTTTGGTAATCAAGCCACTCTGTATAAAAATAAAAAGCCCAGGCAGTTTAATATCCCAGGCAGAGGATCAGTGTAAACCCTAGCTTCACCAGTTTTTAAGGAAGAAATACAGCACTTTTAAGTGGCATGTGAAGACAGAAAATGGCATTGAAAACAGGGCATAGAAAATGGGGCACATTTTGTGCCAAGCATGGTCATCTGAGGTCCACAGTAGGGAAGCTGTCTTACTATACTGCCTCCTCTTGGTTCATTCCCCTGCTTAAAATCCACCCTGAAAGCTTCCTCTAACCCTGACTTCAGTGAGAGCAGAGCCTACCTTAAAGAAATGAACACTGGCAGAAAAATCCAGAGGATTTGAACTACTCAGCACGCAAAACTGGCTTCTTAAGAAATAGTTCTCACCTGTGAGCTCTAATGAATGATTACAGCATTTAAGAACAAGTTAGAAGAGGCAAAGTGTATTTTTAGCATTAATGTACGAGGAGTAGAGATACATGACATTGATAAGCAAGACAGGAAGGCTGTACCAGAGCTACGGCACTGCAGATGTAGTCTTTGCCTTGCCAAGCTTCTTTTGTTCTTTTTCCCCCACTGTCACTGATTCAAGGGTGTTATCTATTCAGTGCATGCAATTTATATTAGAAGCATATGTTTTCATCCACTGCACATTCTATTTGCACATGTACAGTTTGTAATCAAAAGCAGTACAGCTGACGCTAGCATTTGAAAACCTTAGAAAAGTGAGTTAGCACTGGTTTTTGAGGCTGGAGCTGGTTAGCAATGTGTTCCTGTATGTACTTTGGCAATTAGAAAACATTTTCTCCCTACCCCAGAAAAACAAGCAATCACCCAGTTCCTTCTTCCCATGTCCAAGGCCATTCTGGTGATGGAAACAATGAAAACGCAGCAAAAAGCACGTGGCTAGCTAGGTACTCATATGATACTGCAGCCTGCAACACTAAACAGGTTGGATGACTCTTGGAGAACCCTTCCCTAACCTTTTGCCAAGTCTACTAATTAAGTTGACTGGTCTCTTCTTCAGGTAGCCTGGAGTTGCCATGGTACTTCAAAAATACATGCAATAATAGTGCCTTTCTTCTCCTAATGGACAAACCCAAGAAAAAAAAAAATTCGTTTTCTTTCCAGGAACTATGTATATTCCTTAAACACAACACAGAATTGTTTGCACTCAGTCCAGAACAATCTAGTTGCATATTTATTTGCTGGTGGACTTGGGAGCAAGCCCAAGGTTTATGAAGGGAAGAACTCAGTAAAATTCCAGATTTAGACTCCAGAAAAACAACTGAAGGTTTACTTACAAATGTCAGCACTCTACTTCTTAAATTTTCTACATGACTTTAGGTATGCCTCAGGAAACAATGACTTCTCCAAAAGAAGTTTCCCTGCATTCCTCCATTTGCTATGACCCAGAAGTACAAGTCATCTTTAAGGTCTGACTTTTCATTTAAAAACTGAATAAAAACTCTTCAAAATCTCCTAATGAGTTTCTACTTTCATTTTTACATACTTCTACTAGCAATTTAGTATTATTTACTATCAATCTCCTTTGACAACTCTTAGCTGTGTTTAAGGCTTATTAAAGAAAGCTTGCTTACTGTGCTAAACAAGAAAGTTAACAAAAGTTGCCATATAAACCAGTGCTAAGGGCAATAGTCACCTTGCACTGAACACAGGCACTCATTGGGAATGATCTTTTACCACACGAACAAGAAATTCACCTTTACAGCATCAAACAAATTTTTGAAATTCTCTCATACTCATGCTATTATGACACACTGACCCTTCACTGCTCTGGAAAAAAAAAAAAAAAAGACCCTTGAAATGGACAACCTCCTTCCTTGTCATGTATCCAAGCATCAGTAACACAAAGGTCCCTCTCACTAGAACACCTCAGTCATGCCAGCCTTGATCTAACACCAGACTGTATTGCTCTCCCTGAAGCACCCCCAAACCATCAGTACAAATTTAATGCATCTTCAGTCACAGGTTTAAGCAGTTGAAAGCTTCAGAAGCTGTTAAAACCTGTTTATAGATCTAGATTTGATAGTATACCCATGCAAAACCAAACTGATTTTTAACCATTTCCTGACTTATGTAAAGCCAATGAAATATACCTGATTAGTAGCCCCTCTTACCACAAAGAAACAAGGTTGAGAATGGCTCTGTGAACTTTCATTGCAATTGGCATTTTGCTTATAAAGAGTACAAGGACTGAAGTTGAGGTTGACCTTTTATAGTTGATTAAGTTCTCAGCTGGGCTTCTGCTAAATGGCATTTTTAATGGTTGTTGTGATACTGATATCAGCCCACTCGTTCTGGTTCTGATCCAAGCCACCTTTTTCATATAGGTCACTGAAAGGCTGTCATGTGGCAATATTTAGTCACAGAAGTGGATTCACAAAAACAGCCTATAGTCTGAAGAACTTCATATCCCATTTCCAAACTAGTGGGCCCACTGGGGACATGATATATTTCACACATGGCAGATATGTGGTATGGCCTAAAGCAAAAACGCTCAGAAAGTGATGAATCTTAGTAAAAACACAAAAGTGGCGTTTCTGATAAACTTGAGTGTTTTATCAAAGCTGGAAATGGGAAAGAAACTGTCCATGACAAATTTAATGAGACCACATTTCGGTCCTTACAACCTGGCTCAATCAGATAATTTTACAGACTACTTTGTCTTTTCATCTTGGTGACTCTATGCAAATTATGGCTGGAGACATGAGTGAAAAGGAATTTTGTGACCCCATTTCTAATAGAACACATCACTTGAATATACCACTGATGAGCTCTGTTTAGCATTTGAAGGTGTGGGTAAACCATGCACAAAAGAACTCATCTAACCCAGTGTAACAGGAAGGAAGGTAAGAAAACTGCTCCTTACAATCAAGTTTCAAGGAAACATTAATATACCTCAATAAATTTGTTAAGTGCAATAAAATCGATTACTATATGACAACATTAAACCTGCTTATTCAGGGTTTGTGAAACCATCAGTCTTTTTCACACATCCTAAACTAACATATATTAAAGATAAGCCACTATAAATGCAATAGGGCAAACTTCATGTTCCTGAACCTCTGGCAAATCTCCCATCAAATGAGAAACGGGTGCAAGATTCCGGCTTTATAGGTCTCAGTATATTAAATTAAGTATTTGGCCCTGGGACAGCTGGAAACTATATTTTTGCATTAAAGGGGTAGTTTGATGAATTTTTCTCCCTTTTACAAAGACTAGGAGCTTTGAACCTGAAAAAACTTCAAGTTGGCTATTAGGATCCCAATTTAGAGAAAGCCAGCATAGTAACAGGAAGGCAAGAATCTATTTTTCTTAGGCAAACACCTCTCTCCAATGTCATTCAGGTTTGCTTTTGTTTTCACACTTTTCAAGAATAGCCTTGAAAGCTTTCTCAAGTGTCTCTGAGGCAAAATGACACATTTGTCTGAAATTCCTTAAACTCAAACTTGAAGAGCTGACTGCTCCTTTGGGGCTACCGGAATCATTCAGTATTTCACTGCATGAGCTGATTATTGCTACAAATACCAGCACTTATTGAAAGAATACAGCAGAAGACATTGAGTACAACACAATGGGAAGCAGCAGGATGCACAGAGGTGATGAAGGACTTGGTGTGAGTCAGTGATTGAAAAACAGAGACAATACACTATTTTAAAATAGATAGAAAAGGACACGAGTCAGAATTCAGGTTTCATCCTTCTTACCTTTTCATGGCTGATTCTTATTAATTGAGTTACCATGAGTTCAACATGAAGTGATGGTAGACTAGTCAAAATCAAGTTGAAAAATAGCAGGTGTTTCCTCAGAGCAAGGGGGACAAAGTATGAAAGAAAACCAAAAAATGCTATTACTCACAGTTATGTTCAAGCAACAATCACAGTAATTACTGGACTTTATCCACCTAATACTCTGATCTTTGAAGGAACATGTCTATTTTATAAGTGAATTATTGAGCAAATTATGCAGGGAACTCTATATAGATGTTGTGTGGTGAAGAGTCATCTTAAACAAATGCAATCAGCTGATGCTCAGCAAGAAGAACAAACTTTTGCACTATCATCTGGTTAATTCCAAACTGGCAAATAAGAATTGTGACAGGGAATGAATAATCATCCGTACTGTTAGAGTGACTTGGAGCACAGTCCAGGAGCTAGCACAGACCAGGAAAAGCTGCAGATTAACTGGTGTAGATAAGGCCTCATCCTTTCCACATGCTGGCAGAGGCATGGTACTGCAGCAGTTCTGTGAAGGGTCTCAGGCCTCCGCACACATGCATAACTACATCTTAACACACTCCCCAGTCCATACTCTCAGGAGCTGCAAAGAAAGAGCAGAGTAGCTTCAAAGAAGCAGCAGTGCTGTGGCTCTGACCACAGCAGATAGTGCAGCAACATGACTGGCAGGGCACAGTCCCCCAGTCCCAAACAGGGTGAACAGAGCAGGGATGGTAACTGCAACAGGTTCCCACTCCAGCATCAGGAGTCTAACAGCCATCAGGCAACGGCAAGGTAGTGAGTCAAAGCCAAGATCAATCCAGAAAATTAGAACAACAATTCAGTAACAGCAGGGAGCATGATTGGAGACAGGCACACCTACAACATAGCTCCATCAAGGACTGGGTGCCAGGGTCTGAGCCCCTGGTGCAAGCAGCAGAAGGCATGTCGGGGTAGGGCAGGGAGTTGACCCAGGTGAGGTTGACCAGGGCAATTAAGACCTACCAGCACAGTCAGGACTCTGACACTTCTTTCTCTCAAGGTATTAGGGAGGAAAAAACCCTTATGAAACAGCAAAAAAGCTATTGGGAAATGAAAAATAATCTTCATGGACATCTATAAGAAAGTAGTTCAGGACCAGTGAATCTCTGAACATATATGAGGTGGTAGCAAGGGCAATCAAGAAGACGAGATACTGGTGGGCTAATATATACAGTCCCAGTTTGAACTTAAAGTTTGCACCCAGGATTGCAAATACTGGTCCAGTGCTGTTCAGTAGAGTTCTTTTTCTCATGAGAAATTGACATCCATCACCCAGGACTCAGCTGAGGTATTCTGGGTTTGTAATTTAAGATGTGCCTCCTCTCCCCTCCAACTATGCCTAGCACAAAGAGGCAAACATCACTAATGAAGGCCTTTTGTCAATGCTGCCCTCTTACCATTTTTGCCACCAGGTCTGTGGTAGACTCCAGAGCAGAAGGCAACTGTGATGAACTCTAGTGGCTCCTGCATTTGACTATCATAAACAGGAAGGAAAATGGGCACACAGACATATTTTCAGACCAGGTGACACTATAGAGCCTTTGACAATGGTACTGTGCACCTCATTGACAAAAAAATTCAGAACTGATCATCGAAACATCCAGTCTGTTCCTCATGGTTATCTCACCTTGCAGTCAGGAAGCTGGTTGCACTCTCAGACCCTTCAGGACTGCAGGGATTACCTGGAGCAGCATAGTTACTGCCAACAGGACCAATACTGGTTATCTGGCATCTGGCACAATGCATGGTGGTGACATTCAAAGCTCACACAGCACGATACGCATTGGTGGGATGAAGACCCACCTCTGGCCTCATAAATGAAATGTATACTAGTAGTGTGGATGCTGTCAGCACAGCCAACCTACATGTGTCCCGGGAAGAACACCATGGACCTCCTCTGTTAGCTTTCACACCTTAATAAACATTGCCAATTTGGCCATGGGCACATGATCTGATTAACTATCTCAAAGACTCTGTCTATTAATCAGTAAAAACTAGCAGTACTTTTCAATTTTCAACTGAAATTGAAATAAATGTTCAGAGTAAAAAGTTTTGACATTATTGAATTGTTTTTATGTTTGTTTCTTCAGTATGAAATTTCAAGCACTGGAACATGCTGACGAATTGGCATTTGCCAGAGGAAATGCATCCGGTTGTGTGCAACAGAAGTCAGTTTAACACAGATATACCTCAAGACAGCCATCATATTTCCCCTTCCTAGTCTGTCACATAACAAATGTTTCTTCAGGAAAAAAAAACAAAACAATTCCTTGGCCCATGGCCCTCATTGCTGAGTCAGAAGTAACAGATATTATGTTATTGCCTGGTGACCTGATCAAAATTAGAGTAAGTGTTGTCACTGCACCCTAAATCTGAAAAAAGACAGTGAAGGCAGCAAGCACCCTTTCAGTCAAGGACAGCACAAGTGAGACTTTGCAATATATATGGATAAAATAGTGGATAACTGTACCATAATACGTTTTTTTCCCTTGGATTCATTCTGTCAGTTTTTCTTTATTTTCTTTTTGTTGTTGACTGGAACAAAAAAGAAGGTAGAACATATAATATGAGCCTGAGGGGTACAGTAATAAACTCACAGTTATTAATGATCTGTCCTGATTCTAGCAATGAGACCCTGACAGCTGTCAGGTTTCAGACACATCAGACGCCTACTGTGAAATGTAGTGAGAATATCTGAGGCCTGTTATGATTCTCAGTGTTGCATATGCCTGGCCTTGGAAAGTCTGACAAGCCCTTTGGAATTATGCATCATGCATTAATATGACAGAATTTTTATAGTCAGGGAAAGATCGTCTCATCATGGGATTTGCGTCCTTCCTGTTTGTGCAGCCCTCAGCTTTATGGTGATCATGCGTTCGCATACTCTTCCAGTGGGATAATGGGGCTACCTCCAGGATTCAAATTTAGAGTATTTATGATCCATTCAGCCAAAATATAAGGACATGATCCACACATCTGGTTGGAATGCAGTATGAGAGCACAAGGAGTGCATAGACAAGTATCAAAGGACCGGATTCTGCAAAATTTTCCTAGTCTGTGGAAAGTAGCAAGTACTGTAAATTTCCATTTATTTCAGAATTGCTTAAACACCAGGGTCTGGTCTCATGCAGGATACACCAGGATGAGCACAGTAGAAGTAAACGGGTTCTTAAGTTTACACTGCAGGAAGCTATGGGGTGGACCTTTAAGCAAGCACATGCATACTTTCGAATAGTTAGAAAAAAAGCAGATCTGTGCTTCAGAATGGCATAACAGTAGGATCATCTCTCCTTGGAATATATTTTGGGCACATATGGGATTGGCAAAGAGATATGGTAATTCAAATCCCAGCCAAGCCATCACATTTATCAAGAGCCAAATTCTAAAGTTCATTCTTAATATCCTGCCTCCGTGAGGGTTGAGAAAAGTTGAAAGAGTAGAATTTGATATACTGTAACTGTGTAAGAAATACGTGCACTAAACCACTAGAATTGAGAGAAGCAGAGTTTCTACACACTATGACAGTCATCCAACAGCTCCCTTTCATCATTGATCTCTCTGTATTTTGATCATGCCAGGTATTGCAGACTGCACTCCCCGCTTCCAATATCCTTCAGAATGTTTCCCCTTTGTCAATTTACTCCTGATGCTGCCACAATCATTGTACAAAGGAAGCTGCTAGGCTGTTGTGAACTGATTGATTCTTGTGACTACTGTTTTCTGTTCACTGTTCTCTTCTAGGTCCCAAAACACAGAAAGGCAAGTCCTTCCGCCATGCTAATGCAACAGTGAATCAATACAAACAACAATATCAGCAAGGACAGACCCGAAAATGAGTATCCAATCTGGGGAAGCATTCTACCTGGAGGACTTGCTACAAAACTGGTTGTTCCACTGCTGGAACAAGCTATTAGTGGGGCAGGGTTCCTGGCACAGCCACTTACCCGCTTTACCTCTTAATGACAGCCACTTTTAATGCTTGTTGCATATATTGCATGCCTGTAAGGGCTGCCAGGAAAACAGTTTCAGTCACAAGGTTTTGAAAACTCTCCTTGCTGTTGTAAGCCCTTCCATGATGAAATCCACGATGAAAGACCAAAGTGCAAGTTTTGTCAAAAGCTTAGCGCAATATCAATATTTTTAAATAATCCATGGAAAATATCTATTTTTAAATAACTCATTGAAATAGGTATTTTTTTTTCTCACTGCTGTGTTTTCAACCAAAGCATTGCAGCAATAGGCTGATAACTGAAGACTTGAAGGTGACAGTGAAAAATCTAAATGTAGTTTTGTCTTATGTACAGTACCTCGTGTAACACAATTCTGGTCAGTGTCTCCAGGTTATCATAAGCCCTAACTTACTGCCAATAACAAAACGTAATAAAAGAATAGGAAATCCTAAGGAAAAGTGGGACTTCTGGTTCAGCTGATCAACTGGAGCAATCTGTAAAAATTAAAAAGACTACTTCTGTTGGTAAAAAACAAATTACATTATCAAAAGCTGAAAATAATAATCTAAGTGACTATATGTAGCCTAAAGAAAGACGTTTTAAATGTATATGATTTTAACTTTATGACTAACTTAGGCTATAGCAAATCACTTCTGTTCATGTGGGAAATAACAGAGTATGTTATAGGATTATTAATGTGTTTGTTTGCAATATATATGTGAAAGATGAATTATGTATGTTTGTTCATATGAAAAAAGTAACACAGATCTCTGTTTAAAACAAATTATGTAAGTCAAGAGGTCTCTTAGCAAATGTATTTACCAAAGTGCCTTTAATTATAAATGGATTAATGAACACACTTCAAAGATAAACTGAATTACAAAAAAGAATTTGAGGACCTTCTCAGAAAGCATTGGGAGTTCCAGATGTTAGAGTGTTCCCACTACAGTATGAAAAACTACATTATTTGATGGTAAAACCACAGCTAAGACTTTAGCATATAGAGCACATAATGAAATTTTTGTTCTTCTTGGACCTGTAAACAGGAAGAACATTACTTAGTGCCAAAATATCAAGGTAAAATCTTGTCTCCAGAATTCCGATTGGCTTGTGGTGGAATAAGATTACACCTCCCTAAGCATCCTGCATTCACAATGGTCAAAGACACTTACCTCAGTGAAGCAGAGTGAGACTGGAAGAGCTTTTTTTGAAATTAAACAAGAATAATACAATGAAGAATGTGTGGCATATTACAACACAAAACAACACAAAAGGTCCATCTACTGATGCCAAATCAAATATGTCTCAGTGATATGTTAAAAAACAAAGACCAACAAGTCTAACATAGGAACTGTTTGTCTCAACCTGGGAACATCCTTGAAGACAAGAAGGTAGGATGAGTGAGAAGTGAGGAGGGTAAGAATGTGCAGGGAAAGTAGACAGAAGGGAGTTGGAGGGAAGAGCTGAGTGTCCCCTGGATCAATGCCCCAGAACAGAGTAATCTTCATCACCTCATTTTAGAACACATCTGTAGGAAACTGCTGTCACCAGTATCTGGACTAGGCCATGCAAGCCTGGGCCCTTTCTCTCCAGGAGGGAAGCAGGTTAAATGGCACTGATATCTACTTGTTCTACACACAGTACAATTGCAAATATAACCCACCCTTACAATCACAGCAACTGTGGACCTGCTACCCTTCCATCTACTTGAAGTATCATATTTATGGTGAACTCAGGTTAACCTTCTCTGCTCATTTTATTGCTTCATTTAGAAAGAAATAGCTAGAGATGGATGAGACTATGTCCTTTCTACCACTGCAGGATCCCTCACAGCTAGTGCATCAGATGCTTGCCTTAAGGATGAGAAAGATAAGTTCAAGTCTATTCAGGCAAAAGCAAGACAAAACTAGATTTCCATGTGCTGGGCAAGTACCTTTGCAACAGAGCTGCTGGATAAACTTTCTCCTCAAATGTCCTGTGCAGAGTCCAGTACTTGAGCTTAGATATGCTCCCAGCTAAGCAATGCACTGAGACTGGAGAAGAGCCCCTAATCTGAAGAACTCCAAAGAAGGAACAGGCATCAAAAAAAATCTGTAAGATCTTGTCATGACTGGGATGCTTTGTCATGTGAGGAGTTTGGTTAAAGCATAAATACTTCCAAGAAATCCACAAAGAGTTAGACACATTCGAAGTTAGGTAGAAGTTCACTGTTATTTCTGATAGTTAAAATTTGCACTGCTAACTAACAGTGCCAGCCAGCTCATTCCTGAATCAACTCCTCTGCAGGCTAATCATGCATCAGACATTATAGAGGACAAGTCCCACAGACTGAAATGGGATTTGGGAGGCTAATTCTCATGAGCACTCTTGAAAATCAACCCACCAGTTTTGCAAACCCTAGCCTGAGTTTTTCTACTGGAGTTTTTTACTAGGTAATGTTGGATCACAACAATTTCTTTATCCATTAAATCAAGAGCACCAATATATGAACATCCACTCTGTTTCTGCCTCCAGATACCAAGACAAAAGCAGCAATCTTAATTAGTTAAATTAAAATAGCAAGACGATCATCCCTTTTTAGACCAAACCAACTCCTAAAATGACAACCCATGCAAAAATAATTAAACCAAGACAGATGTGGGGGAGGAAAAGGAGAAGTAATGTATTTAGAATTTGAAGAGAAGTAATTAGTTTTGGCAGGTTATTTATTTATGTAAATTGAAAAATTAGCTGTAGCAGGCACAGGCAGCAGATACAAATGCCTGCTTTGCCCCCTACTCTCAACAAAAGAAGAAGAAAAAAGTTATGGCAAAATAGCTCACTGGATTTCAAAGTATGTATACTTCCTCAAAGAATAACTTAGACTGTTTTCTATAATGAAACATCCCTGGCCAACAACAGGCAGAAGAGAGTATGCCAAGAGACAACCCTAGTAATCTTAAAGTTTAGGGAGTTTTTTGGTTGGTTTTTGGGTTTGTTTTTTTACCAGAGATGCATGCATGGATTTCATTTATTGTAGCAGTTTTTCTGTTCTTGAATTGCCACTGTAGCATATACATTGTCTTCTCAAAATTTCCTGCTGTTCAGAAAATAAATTGAAGTGTGACTCGCTGACTGGATTCGTACTGCAATCTGGAGAAAAATAGATGGTTTTAAGTCACTTTGGTTTAAGGTTTAGTGATGCTATACTCTTATTCTTATACCTCCCACCCCCTTTGATTAATGTGTCCTCTGGAGACATCAGTGATGCCAAAATGAGAAAATTATTTAACTTCTTGGTATCAGGTACTACTCTTTGTATGTTTACAGAGGCACAGTATCATTTTAGCTAACATTAATAAGCAAAACTGAAGAGGCTGTTGCTAAACCAACACACAATCATTTTGTGGTTTGTGACATACCATTTACTGGCTTTCTTCAGCCTTTTTCCCCATATTTCTTCCCATGTATGTATGTGACCCACTGTACAGAGATTAAGGCACCATCTCCTCTGATTGAGGCATGGCCAAATATCAAGAACGATCCTGTCCCTTTTTCAAGACATGGTGCCTTTGTCCTCAGACTCCTCTGTTTGACTAGCCAATAAGCTTCAAATTTAGGTTTGAGTAGCAGTCTTCTAGTACCTCCAGATTTACAAAGACTAAAAGAGAACTATTTGAGTAGCACCTTCAGACAGACTCAGGGACTTCAGTTCTGCTTTAAGCACCACAGTCTGGAGGGGATACAGCCTGTCACCTCAGCACCTCCATTTCCTGATTTGCAGATTTAAAAACCATGCATGCTGCAGGGCATGCTTAACATCTGCTCTCCCCAAGGAGATCAGCAGCCCAAAGGCAAAGCTCTAAGTATAAGGTAACAAAAAAGAGTATTTATTACTGCTATTCAAATTCACTGCCTTTGACCCAGAAAGCCTTCCAACCTTTGAAGCACCCTTGAGGTGCATTTTAAGTCATTGCAGTCCATTCTTTCTGCTCAGAAGCACAAAATAACAGGCAGCAGAAGGACTATAAATTGCTTTATGGATGCTATAAATACAAATAACCCTCACCCATAAAGTTGTGTTGGCATTACAAAGATCTAGTAATTTATTTAATGCATGGCATAGCTACTTTGCAGCACTTGGAGGAGGCAGATGACCATCCTGTCACAGAGATTCCATCTTTAGTATGTGAAATGTCCCCCTGACTCACATAACATGTAAGAAAAATGCTGTGAATGCAAGCATCTGCAGTACAGAGTAGCCTTAGAATGTAAGAAGCAATAAAGAGTACTCCTACATGTCAACGCTGAACCTGGATAGCTGCATCCTGTGATTTATATTCTATCCCAAATAACATCTGAAGAGAAATAGAATGATGAAGAAGAAAACTCCTGAAATAAGTTAATTTAGTAACTTCCAGACGCTTTACAAAGCACCAAAGATCTGACAGCCCCATTTCAGGAAGAAGCTGTGAAGCCCTGCACTTTGTCCTTTGCCAGCCTTCATATCCATGTGTATATTCACTCAAAAAATTAGAGATGGTTTTTAAACTAAATTGTACTGTTAAAACAGTTCTATTTTGGAATAAATCTCTGCTTTGTTGCTCCATAGTCAGATTAAAATAATCCAAGACTTCTTGGTGCAAGACAGAATGAGATTCGTCTTCTATTTGGAGAAAAGTGGCATAGCAATTCTTAGATGAGATATACCCTGCACCTCCCTGAGAACAACAGGGAGATATCATAAATCATACCTGTTTATTTATGTTTTGAGAGTAGAAGGCAGTAAAAAGATCTCTGACATTGGTTCATCTGTTAATCTGGGTGCATATTCAACTCCCAGTAGCACAGTCTCCATCCCCACCTTTCCAGTCCACGTTCTTTCCTGACTGCAATATATGCTTCATTTATTCTTTCAAATTAGCGTATTCACCGCTCCAGGAAAAACTTGTCCCAGATATCAGCACCGGATTTAAAATCTTCACATGGAACTAATATGATGAGCAAATTAATATTATTTAAAGGAACAACATAATTCTTGGCCTTCAGCCTTCAGAAACCAAGGTTATAACAGGTAGGAATAACCTTGTTTACTCTCAGGTCTTATTTTCCTTTAACAAGCCAGATATTCCACTCTGCTTTTCAATTCAGAGGATGCTCTTTAACAATCTCTTCCAACAGTAGCCTCTTTCTTTTGGACAGTTAGATAAAGGTCATGGTTTAAGAGTTAGTACTAGAAATGGTGTTACACTAGGAGACTGAATAATAAGTGCTGTCACAAGTGAACGCTGGATCTTTTTCTGTCCAAGACTGTCGCCTTTGGCAAAGTGGGTGGTATAACATCATGGCTTTAGAAGGAGATTGCCAGCCAGGATATGTGACACCCACATGTAACAACACGTCATTTTCAGATGGCCACAGGGAAGTCATTCTTTAAATAAGAGACACTCTTGTTTGGTTTTCCCACTGTAAAATAGTTGTTATAAGGCTTAATTATTTTTCAGTTCAAAGGAGATTTTTTTAAGAAGCTCCAAACAAAGAAATTCTGGCTCAGATTAGGAATTAGACACTTAACTGCTATTTAGATGCTTATGCACTTGCCAGATCTGGTTCTATACTGATGTCTTGTGTTTATACAGGATGAAGTGCTCTTCAATGCTTTTAATCAATATCATCAACTAAAAAAAGGGTTTGGTCCAAGAATAAGGGCTTTAAATCAGTATTTAACTGCCTTTGTGCTATCCACTTTTTTGGCTTGATCTTCATTATAGTCTACTATAGTGTGTAATCAGATAAAAGTCAGACAAGGCTTGAAAAAAAGCAATTTGTAGAATTCAAATATCACGCTAATAACTTACATGATTCCTGTGGAAACTAAGTCAAATCATCGTTAAGGTTTGTCGCTAAGTTGTATCAATACTGTCACAAAGAGCTGCACATACACAACGCAGCAATTCTCCTAGGACTCATCACTGGTATATTGTAATGGTTACTAGAGTATATTGATGTTTGGTTTATTGATAAATTAAGCAATCCTGAAAGACCTTGATACTTATTATGACAGAAAGAAACACATCTAAAAGGACACGTTTGTCCTGTAACTTCATCTTCACAGCTCTAGTGGTGCATACAGCTAGTGGTATGCCTGAGAAGGCCAATAAGCAAGTGCTAAGACATCATGAGGAATACAAGTACAGGGTGTGCTGCTTTACCTCCAGACCTCCCTGAGGACAGCCAAATCAATCTACAAGCAGCAGCATAGGTGCGCGTGGAGCGCACTAGCTCTTATAATGCTGCTGGCTTTAGCTGAGCTTCCTGAATTGACCTAGAGCCAGCTGCAGCCTGTAAGAATTCAGTATCTTCACTGCTTGCTTTTGTGAACAATCAAGTCCATAAAAGGTGGAGCCTTGAAAAGAGAAAATAATATTCCCACTGAAACTCTACCAGTCCTGAGCCCATACACTCAGTAATTTTTCTTTTACGGAACCTTCATACATATGTCTTGTCTGGTTTTTAAATTGTTTGAAGTTATCTTTAGCCTCCAGGGAACCTAAATTAGGCAAGAATTAAAAACACCCTGACACTAAAAAGAGTCCTTTTAAAATCACTAAAACTAAGCAACGGCAGAACTGCCCAAAACAATTCAGAGTGAATTATTTAACTGGGTTCCCAAAATGAAGATCTGCCTAATTAACTACCTATTCCCACTATTGAATGAACAAACAATTTCAACATTTAAAGAGGCAGCACAAGGAATACAGACTGGGAGATAAAGTGTACCCTAAATTCCTGTGGTTAGGATAATCCTGTGGCTGATGAAGCTACTAACTAAAAGGTGAGCATGGACAGTAAGTGGCATCCAGGTATCCAATGCATTTCATGGCTCTTGCCTTTGATTTGCTAGAGTACTCATTCAGTATTCAACATTTATTCAATATTCAATGGTGAATATTCTCCTAGTACATTTTCCATACTTCGTCCTTGCAGCCTGTCATTCAACAGCTCTTCTGTGAAATTACTGCGAGTCTTCAATCAAAGCATTCTGAAATAAACCCATTTTTTCATTAATCAGGTGTAAGTAATTTGCTTCGCATCACCTAGAAAGATAGGACCACTTCCTCAAGTAGAATTCAGCTGCCATAATCAAGAAACAATGTTCTCTTTTCCTGCTATCTCCTCTCTTCAAGGTTTTACAAAGAAACCCCCTAGTTTACAACATTGTGCTTTGAATGAGATAGAAACCTTACTACAAAAGAAGTGTTTAGGATCATGTCTCTGGTACTGAAATTCATCTAACCAGAGGGAATGAATTGCATGGACAACTTTAATTACCTCACTCCTCAGTTGCTTATTGACTGCCAGGCTTCTTCAAGTGTTTGAACCTAGAGCAGACATTGCTTGCAGCATTTCAAAGTTACAATCATAGATGAGGTTCTGATCATCAATCACAGGGGTACTCTCACTGTGGACACAGAATTTAGCTGCAAACTTCTAGGCAGAATCTGTAGAAGATATGTAAATATGTTTCCAAACACTTTCTCATGAAGCTAAACATTAACTTCTTCCTCCAAAGCAGGATGACATTTAAAACAACAAAACAAACTACATTTTCCCTATTCTCATTCTCAAAACCACAGAGCCATTTAGGACAGCGTACTCAAAAACATTATCTGCATCAAGCTGACATTCAGCATGGGAATTGTTCAGGCCACGTCATTAAGTCTGGCAACTGAAAAACTGGATCTTTTAAAGGAACTGACCTTTAAATAATATATGGTTCTCAACCTTAGCTATTGTGGAACTGCTACAATTGTCAGTCTAATCAGGCCCACCTGCAATAGCTGGAGTGCTAACATTTAATGTAAAGTGGTAACAGTTAATTCTCTCCCTTGCTTTCCATGTCACTATGTTTTAAACTGTTATCACTTGAACAGAGCTTTGAATGCAAAAAAGTAAGCAAACTTGAACATTAAGCATTAGGAAGAAAGTGAAATAGGAATCTGAGACGTGAAACCCACATGTCCCATGTACACTGCTGCAAAAGGTCAATTTGTCTCTAGGCTACCTGTACCAGCCTTTGTGTAAGAAGACTGATTATTTGATCAGCAGTAACATGCTGCTGACTACAAATTATTGCTACCCTGAAGGGTGATGCTATAATTTTTATTCCATTTTTTAACAATTACACAGAGGGAGAGAGCTTTCCTGGAGTGCTTTCTGCTACATTTGGATCATTTCTGAGTTTTGAGGCAATTTTTAAAACGCTACCTGGTGATTTCTTTCCATCTCTAGGGAACATTACCTTAATATGCCCTTCTAAAGGGATCATTTGGATAAAGTGAAAAAAAATAAGAGACAGCAAGTTGGTTAGAAAAGGCTTTTAAAAGAGCTGGAAATTCAAGCCAGGACTCATACCCAGGCCCTGTCAGGATCCAGATTTACTGTGCGTTGCTCAGTCAAACATGCATACAGCAGTTCCCGCAATAAAAAGCCAGCCAGTAGCACCTGTGGGAACTGCTCACCTGCTAAGGGAGGAACACATTGCCGAGAAGCAAAATATGGCGGTAGGGGATAATGAAAGAGGAAGAGTTGGTCAGAAGGCTGTACTGCTTTCTATGGCATGGGGTCTACTGAGCATTTAGCAAGTAAGCTAAACTCTAGTCACAAGCTGAGATCCTCAGCTCTGATCTGATGGTTTTAATCCATAAAAAGGTTTTTTTTAGCAGTAGTTCCAGTCAGAGAAAGATTTCTGTAGTACAGCTGCCTGATGTCCTATTAAAACACCGTAGCAGACCATGTCAGGGCTAGACTTGGAAAAAGCTTGTTTCCTAAGCAGAAACTCCATGCCGACAAAGCAGTGCTAGAAAGCAGAGGAGTAAGCTGTTCTCTGGGAGGTATTGTTGATCTCAAAACCAAGAAGGTAAAAAGAAAAAAAAAGGAGGAGGAGCGTTTCAAAGTAAGTGTGGATAACCCCACAGTGCCTGAGATCAATCAGCATGTGTGTCAGCTTTATTAGCAGAAGTCACTGCACTGCTTGACCCAAGTGGCAGCTGCCTTTCTACAGAGCAGCCATGGCTGCAATGCCAGGCTTTGCTGCAAGTCAGGACAGAGTTGGGCATTCCCCCCCCCGAAACACCAAGTCAAGAATCTGATGCCTGAACCCAGGCCTGACAGGAAGGCATCGCGATCCATCTCAATTTCACAGGCACTAATCGTCTTCCTCCACGTTTTTAGCCCAGGGAGAACTCCTTCCCCTTAATATCTCTCTACCATAACAATTTATAAAATACCATTGAGAGATGATGCTTAGCAAATACCAGAAAGCTATTATGAGGGAATTGTAATGCATTAAATGTAGCTCAGGACTGCAAGGCTCTTAAATGATAGTAGCATTTGTTTTGGGACATTTGCCTGGAAATGTTAGAGGATCTTTTAATAAATGTACTAAACAAGATGCATAATTTAGCTTCCTCTCAGCAGAACACTGGCTGGCTACCAGATCCAGTCTCAGGCTTTACTCAATGTCAGGGCTACCCACTGGCCCAGTACAAATAGATTCATTAAAAAATGGTTGCTGCTGTGTGCTCAGGCTCTATTTCTTCCACTAATGGCTCAGTTTATGCCTCCCCCTCTTGAATAAATATAGGAGCAGCCTCCAGAGAGGACAATATTCCCCCATACACACATTCCACACATACGAATGCAGGCAACATGCTGGGAGGTAAAGGAAAGCAGAAGAGAAATGGCTGCCCCCATGCAGGAAAGAGAAAACATTCAAGCTAGTTGTATCACATAATATGGATGCTAAGTGATCACAATATTTATTAATTTTAACAGAGAAAGATTCACAGCCCAGATCAGGTCTCCATTTCCATTGTGCTAGACATACTCAGAGACAGATCCATAGGCAGAGCCTGACATCTGAACAGGCAGCACAGACAAAGCCAGGAGAAGAAAAAGTCACTGAAGGCGGCAGCTACCCAGGAACAACACTCACATCCCTCTAGTTTCAAGTCCCATTAAGCTTTATTTCTTTTCTGCATTCAGGTGGGTTTGTGACTATTGCCAAACCTAACACAGCTTCTCAGCAGTCAATCGTTTTCAGATTTGCTCTACAAAATTTCCTTTCTGATTTGCTTTCTGGTTGTTAATGAAAACAGTGGTATAGGTAAAACTGGCTTTTTGATTCATTTGTATTAGGAGAGCAAGGAAATCCCACTTTATATTCTACCTGGACCTCTGGCAATGTCTAATAACACTCTTGTGTTTCTCTGACTTAAAGCTTTTGTTTTGTTCCAAAGGCTGACAAAAGGTTGATCCTCGCACTGGAGAGCACAACATTAGAAAACGTTAGCTATGTATATTACCAGAGGTGGCATACAACACATAGTAGTTTAAAAGTGAATGTAAATGCAAAGGCTTAAACAGTCTCAAAACACCTCTGTCTCCTCATCAAAATTAAAAACTCTTTACAGCCCAGAATGGTGTTTCTGTTAACTTTATAAGCATTGGTAATTTCTGAAATGGCCTTAAAATAAGCAAATTAAAAACTCAGGTTTAGTTTCTCTAAAAGCAGTCTCCAAGCTTACACACTGTCAAGACTGAAGTGCTACTATCAGTCACTGTTTATTATTTGCGGGAGTGATGTTCAGGTACTGGATAAATGAAGACCCTGCACACCCACATAGCAAAATAAAGTATTGTTCTCACATTTAACTCAGTGGCTGTATTTCACAAGACTAGATCAGGCCTCTAACCATGAAGCCAGAAAAAGTCACCATCCCACCCACCTCTGGCCCAGCAAATTGTGTCTTCTTTCCTCCGCAATGTCTCACCAGCAATCAGAAGCACCTGCTGAGTCTTCCCTCATTGCAGCCTCCTGGAGTAGGCCATATCCCCACATTCCCTCCACTAGAATAGTTCAAAGAAAAGGCAGGCACATGAAATAAAAACTATGTTTTATTTTTGAGAAGAGGAGCATAGCAGGCACCTCTTCTCAGGTAAGAATTCTGAAGCAGAAACCCAGATACCCAGCCCTCACCTTTTGGGCACACCCTTGTATTTATTGTTTCCTGCTTACTCGCTCTCAACTATGCTCCATTATCCAGACTCTGCTCTGAGGTGCCTAACTTTCTTCAAGACCCTGCAAAAATCCAGGCACCCAAACCAGGCTTCTGTCGGAGTCCACAATACTTGTAGGTTCTAGGTGTTATTTATGGAGCGGCACCTACAATCAGTGACAGAACAAAGGTACTTCTTCATGCTTACGTTCTCTTGCTCTGCTCAGGCCTGCAGTGATGTTCCAGTATGCTGAATTTCAGAGCTAGAGTCTTTGAATCTATCTTACAAAATTTGCATATAGCTTTGAAAAGTGCTATAGTTTAAATCTAGTATACCTGAATCACCAGGCTATTAATTCTGCTCTGAGAGCATTACCACCCCGCTGAACTAAGTTAACACTGAACTGAAAGAGCCCCTAGAGTTTTAGGTTATTTCTTCTGCAACTATACACCTCCCAAGCATACACTGTTTATTTACAATCAAACTTGAGGTCTCTAGGTAGCCTATTAGCAATTATTTTTCATTCCTTTTCCCAGGCCTCCATCTCCTCTTATAGAGCTTAACCTTTGCTGAAAACATACTTGGTAATATTACTTCTGTATTTTTTTAGCACAAAAAAATGCACCTGTTTTAACTTTCAAAAGAAGCTGAACTAACATACCTGCTAATCATCAGTATCTTTCAATTACACCTGACCTTCTCCTCCTTTTAAAGGGCCTCTCCTTAGCCCCATCTACTCTATTTAAAAAAAAAAAAAAAGCACAACATGTTATTAGGGTAGTTATAGGTAATGGTTATGCAGAAGATGTTAAGACAGTTATGTAGTTTTTCTAGGTGCATTTTTGATTTAGAACATGTAATGGTAGGAAGTACTGTTATGAAGACTTATTATAAACGTATATGGGATGACAGACCGGTAGATATATAGCAGGGAATATATGTTTGGCAACTTGTTCACTATATATTGAAACAGCTTTGTCAGTTCTATACACCTAAAAATCTTCAAAAAGGAAAACTTTGGAACTGCAGTAGTGTTTTATTAGAACTGGTTAGCTATCTCAGGGAATCAAAGAAATCTAGACAAAGTATAATTTAAGGATGCTGCCTCTCAAAGTACACTGTCATCAACTCTTCAGATAGTCCATTTCAGTCTTATAGAACAGGCCTGCTCAGATCCTAGTCTTTGTATAATTGTATAAAATAACTTACCCTTCTTTACGTACACAAAAATGTTCAAAACTTTTATCAATTCTGTGCAAAGTGGGTATTTGGGTCCTGTATAGCTCAGTTAAGACTTTAAATTCTGTGCTGACTGGAGTTCTGCCATCACAAATGTTTGCCTCTGTACTGTTGGGTACCAGTTCTTCATTTTAAGAATATATAGTACGTTGTTTCCCAATTAGATTCTACACCAAAATCAATGGAGTCCTCCTTTGCAGCAAGTTAGCAAAACAATGTTCCAAAGCCTTATTGATTTTAAGAGGGCTTTGCTAGGACAGAAAGATCTACTTGCGTGAAATACTTTGTTGGAGTGGAGGCTGGGGTTTTGAAAAAGCCTAAAAGGAAACGGCTTTCCTCTAAGGGTTATATGTATTTGTGAGGACTATGAAGGATGCTTTGTAGTTCAAGTGTTACTGCTGCAGCTATCTTACCCCATTTGTCACTGAGAATTATGAGGCTTATTGACACGAATGTACAGTGTTTCATAACTGGGATTTCAAAGCTGAGCATACAAAAGAAAGTCAAGCTTATCTGATGTGTGCCCAAATGTTCCCAACTCTCAATATGCTAAACTTGCTTCCTTCACACTCCTCCAAGGGCTGTAATTTTTGAGTCAAGTTGTAGAAAATTCCCTCTTGTCCAAGTCGCATCAAATTATCCACAGTGATTCTGAGGGAAAAAAAATATACTTCTGCTGTGCCAGCATCTGGAAAGCAGCCTGACTGGCAAGACTAAAGAGCAGTCTTTCTAATTGCATGTTCAAACATTTTAACTTTGTCCTTCCATATGGAGTAATCATTTGATTAAGCACAAACAGCAAAAATTCCTCGTGACAGAGGTGTTGGAAAGATCACCCTTTACCAATGTTAGGATGTCCAGGGTAAAAATTGCACAGGTTTAAAAGCCTGTAGTACTACAAATCTTTCAGGTTCAGAGAGGCTGAGTTCAAACAAGAAGAGACAGATATATTGCAAAGATGAACAAATTATTAAATAAGTTATATGTGCTTGCACTGATTAGCTGAATAGACTGAGTAGTCCCAGTGAATATAATGTTATGCACTCAAGTATTCACAGAAATAATTCACAGCCACAAAACCTATTAAGTCTTTTTCGTTACAAGGGCATCCAGGGACAAGTCCAAAGAGGAGAAAGCAACAGCAAGGCAATTTATTTTGCCAAATACTATAGCATAGTCATAGGAAATCCGGAGTTCTATAGCATAAACAACCCTCAGCATACCCTGGTCTCTGATTAGTAGGAAATGAATGACAGCAGTGGAGCTACTCAGTCTAATTACCACTTTTGCTGCATTTCTAATAAGATCTTAAAATCTAATTTTGGAAGCGGGAGTTTTGTCTTCTGCAGGGAATGGCTGATAGAAATGAGCGAGATTCCAACTTGTCAAGCCTGGTCATTTCTCTGGCAGTTAAGTTCTCAGTGAATTGATAGGTGAGGGGCAGAGCAGGCTTTGTGTAAACTGTAATCCACTTTATCACTATTATTCTACACTTTCCTAGGGATGCAAACCATTTCCACATTTAGATATGGTCCTGCCAATACCAAGCTCCCCTGCTAAGCTTGGGGTATTAATGAGAATGACTCCATGACTTTGTACATGCCTGTCTATTAGGACATAGACTGACCATCAATTAATTTCAGACAGCCACTGTGCAGCAACGGTTTTCAGCCAATGACTGCATTGTGAGGATCAGAGCTTTTGACTTAGATACCAAATCAATGTTTCATTAAGCTACAGGAACCATTCAGTCACTATTTTAAGTATGCATTCATAATTACACTTGCTGTAGCAACAGGAATTAGGCTTTTGGCTGCTCTCAGCTCTAACTCCCCTTCCCTCAGGCTCTACTTTCTTTATCACTATGCTAGCAAAAGAAAGAATCCAGCCCTCTCCTCTGGCCAGCTAGGGGTCCCCAGAAGACGTGTCTGGGGACACAAACCAGTTAATGAATCCTGATATAAACTAATTTCTGAAGGCAATTTGAAAAAGTCATTCACTATTAAAAGTGGTAATTTACTACAAGGAAACCTGGGATTCCATGACCAATGGGGAGGTCAGGTGGCTGGCTCTTTCCAACACTTATATATCTTCTCTGGCTCATTAGATTACAGCAGATCTGTGAAACAGCTGTTGGATTAAAGCACTATGACCGTTACTCAAATCCAAATTCAAGAAAGGCATGGAAGGCAGGGAAGGGAGTAAGGAAGTCTTCAAAATCTCTCATTTCTTTTTCCCTGCTTTCTCTCTTGTGATTTGTAAAGCTGTCCAGCCCACAAGACAGGGTTCTGAGATGGCAGTCCTGGGATTAAGGAGAATGGGAGAAAAGGAGGAAGAACCTACAGGTCAGTGCAGGCCATTTATCAATCTAAATTGGCAACTCATGGAAAGCTCTGAATCACTAAGTATTAATGAAGGCAGAGTGAAAAAAAACTATATGCAGTAGGTACTGCTTACATTGCTAAAAGTACTTTGCAAAAGGAATGACATTAGAGTAATAAGAGAACAAACCTGACTAGAAGAGGCATGACCAATGCATCACATTCGCTGAGGAACATTTTCATTGGCACTTGCTCATGTTGCCTCATTTCAGGGAAGAACCTTGCTTATGGCTTCACTGTGTGCAAGAGACAAGCTGCGCCAGGTTGTCCTTGATCTCTTACTGTAAGTGGCAGTTTTGGATGAAGGATGCAGCCAGGCTGCAGGACTGTGATGAAAAATGAACTCATGTGTAACTTAGACTAAATACATTTTCCCCATTGAGGAGAGTAATTACCTCTTACATATGATTAGAAGTGAGTGGAGAGAGGGATTGCAGGCCAGAAAAAATGCCGAGATGACAAAATATTTTCTCTTCCAAAATATTTCAGTTTGGCAAGTTATCCTTTTTTGGTACTTTACTACAATTATAATTTAAATTTACAAGAGGAATAAGCATTTAAAAAGTAAAATGGAAACCTTTTCCTCTGAAAATAGCAAATGAGGTATTTAAAGTTTTTAATATGTATTTTTAGAAACAAAGGAACCAGAACAGACAATTTCTTCCTTTTCAGTCGCAATGAATTGCTATTTTAAGAATGTCTCCTTTCTTACAGGTACAGGGCAGAAGCATGGACAGACAGCTGAAGACTTCAAACCATCTCAAGACAACATTTTCAAAACCCATCCTGATGATATGTGCTTTCCCACAGAGAGACAGAAAGCATATATAGGAGTCTCTTTCCTTCCTTTAGCATGCTGCCATTTAAATGTCAATGTCAGATACTGGGTGTTGCTTTGGGGTCAGTCTGTACCTTGTGGAGCTCAAGAGCCAAGTACCTTTTTTTATTCTCTTGCTATATTTTTATAGCCCTGAGAAGCTACATGATTACTTCCTCTTTGTTCCTCTATTCAATGTGGAGCAATCTACAGGATGCATCTGAATCTCTCTCTCCTGGTGGGATTAAAGACTCTGATGTCTCCAGTCCACAGATAGTAGCTACAGGGAAGCTGTAGCAAAGATTCTTGGTGAGGAGGACCTGTTGAACTACTGAAAATTAGTTTTTCATTTCATATGTTGTGTTTTTTTCCCCTGGCCACTGCATCTGGAAGCAGAGGTGTCTCGGTTCCTAAGTCATGCTGCTCTGGTAACTTCTAAAACAGCCTTGTTGTCTAACTATGCTTTTTCTAAAAAATTCAGACTTTAAGGTACTTCCCTGAACCAAAGTTCCAAATCATTCAGGCTTCACCTTTGGCTAATTTCATCCTTTCGCAGCAGTGAAAGAACATTGGTATTATTTTATTCAGTCTTCTAAAGTTGTAGAAAGATAAAGGACTGTGATGCTTTGATGTTACTAAAAGCTTTGAAGTTGTTGTTTCCCATTACCTCTGTCTTCCCTTCACTCCATCCTCACACTGCAACTAGCTGTTGTACATTTCACTTTGAAAAATAGCAATCACTGAGCAGCACGAGCACCAGCTGATGACTTCTCTTAACAGGAACTGAAAGGGATACAGAAGCAGGGCAGAGAAGAAAGTGATAATCAGCCATTTTTCAGACGATTCTAGATTTCCAGCATATGTAAAAGTAAAGTTGTGTTGCTACACAGGAAAGCTCTCTACCTCTCTCCTCCTCTTTTGTAATCATACAGCTTTTCCCAGAATTTGGAAGTATTATTGATGATACAACTAAAAATCCAAACTAAGCTGGGAAATAACAATTGTGGGCAGCCCTAGAAAAAACCAAAGTGGCTGAACAACTTGGGAATCAAAAATTAAAGGGAAGTCTGATGAAACATGAGGATGAAACTCCTATATTTACCCTGTACCTTTTTGTTCTAGAAGACATTGGCCAGTAGTTCAGGTATTTAACTTTGCTTTTCTGAATACCTGTGCTTGATCATTCTTCTGACAGATCCAAAAAGGGGATAGTGGTGTTAAAGTAATTTCAGTTATTCCTTTTTTAGAAGTCTGGTTCCCATTGGGAATCCAGAACTTCATTTTAAGTACCCACATCTCTCTAAATATTACACCTGGGGCCCTGGGCACTCAGTGTGGTCAAACACAGGCCAAACAGGGCAGCCATTCAAAAATCAGCTCTTCTCCCATTTGACATGAAAACTGTAACTCTGAGGATTCCTGTTCTCTCTATTTACATTAAGCATGCCTGAGAATGCCCTCCAAAGCCAAACACTAAAGTGATGCCTACCTCCTGAAGCCGGATTAGACTTAGTTTCAATCTGTTCATTTCACTCATGACCAATGCACTTTTATGCATGAAGAGAAGAACGTCAGGTGCCTCAGGAACTGAGAAGCAGAATACTTAGGGAGCTTAGAGACTTCTGAAATTAAATGGCAGTTGAATGGGTTTTTCAGGATTGCAAGCTTGAGCTTCAGTGTAGGATCTTAAATTTTATTTTGATGCCTAAATCCTATTCTGTACATTGACATCTGAAAATATTAATTTCTATCCACAAAACAGTGAATAGCAAACAGACACTATACAGATGACAGCACTAAATTTAGCAAATAGGAATAGAAGTAGCTATGATATCTTTGTTTAAAACCACTTCTGTCTGTACAGCCAAATTGATTAATATATTTCTCAGGTGAGCCGGTGTAAGAGGCTGAAGGGGTTAATGTATGTGGATGCCTCAAACATTGTTGCAGAACAGGTTGTGCCCAGGGAGGAGGAGGGGGCTAACCCAGGACTGGGAGGCTGTGCCCCCAAGGGTGGGCATCTCCCTGTTCTGAAGGCTCAGCACGCCCTATATGGCCAGAGGTCACACAGAGTAAATTTTGAGGAAGGGGCTTATGACCGCACCAAAGTCCCCTCATGACCACTGCTCAGTGGCACCTGCACAGAAGGTCAAGAGTTATGTCAGTTCTCGAGGGGCGTGACTGGCAAGATCAAAAGGCAGGAATTTAGACTATAAAAGACACAATTCCAAGGAGCCACGTGCACAAGTCCACGCGTCCACCACCGTAGGATTACTGCATCCGTCATTGTCATCAATATCGTGGCATCCGAGGTGGTGATATCTCTCTATTTTTTAGTTTCTCTTTCCTTTTTCCCCTCTCTTTCATTTTCTTCTCATAAGTATCTTAATAGAACCCATCCCACTTACAATTATGCTTTCCAAGTTCCACTTGCTTCTGCCTTAAATAAAATGTTTAACCAATTGTTTGGTGTTGTTTCACCTTAATTTAGCCCAGGGGAATCATGACACTACTACGACTCCCTGAGTTATCTAATCTGGGTCGTAACAGCTAGAAGCAAGAAATGTATGCACCTAAAATACAAATTACTCAGCATTGCACCATGGTTCTCTATGCCGTATTGATTAATTATACTACATAACTGATGCAGATTTAATCACTCTATCTGACGGATTTTGGTAGAGATGGCACTACTGAAAAGCTGTGCTTTACAAAATTTATGAATGTTCTACAATTGCTTCAACTGTTAGAAGATTCCATAGGGTGCTTTTTCTGATGGATCTTGGGAAAATCTTCACCAATAATTAGGAAGTGTGCATGTCCTTATTGATTTATTTCAGTGCAGTATTTTCAGTGGTTTTAGCTAGGAGTTGTTAGTGTTACAACTGATAAGTCAAAAAATACTGTGAGATGTCTCCTAAAACAGAATGAGATCTTTGCCTAGATCTGTCAAATTGTTGACCCTAATTCGCTATAAAATTGATTTTATTACAGACTGTTCCATGGAAAACAAATCTTTTCAACAAAAGCCACTTGAAAATCCTAAGGTTTTCTTGTGCCTTTTATGAACATCCAGGCTTCTTTACTGGGTCTCATCTTCGGAACCCCATACAACCCATAAAATGAACTGTCACTTGAAGTGAATTTTAGTTTCACTTGCCATGTGATTACTGCTTTTTCAGACAGTAAATCAAAATTAATGCTTTGGTATTTTACTAGGAACTAGGAACTCCCCACCTGGACATTCAGCAGTCTATAGGCTGCTTGTCAGTGAAATAAATAAAGGAATAAGATGAAAAGCAGGTAATGCAAGTTGTATCAGGATATTTGTTTAAATAAGATTTGTAACAACAAATTTCTGATTAATGTAAACAAGAAACAAAAAAGCCCATGGACAGTTCAATCAGCAAAATAATGAGAGGAATCTGAATTCCATACCATTCTAAGTATCTCCACCTGTGAAAAATGCTACACATTAAAAGGAGTACAGCAAAATCGTTTTCTAGATCTGCATGGTAGCTCTCAGTTCTTTTACCTTGTTCTCCTTCCAGTCTTATCTGTTACTCTGTACCTAGTTTTTTGACAGAGGAGCAAGAGTTCTAGGTTAACAGTCAATAATTCACAATTTTTACAGATTGCTCTATTTTTTCTCTTATATGCAATAAATCCATGACTATCTAGTTGGTACCGCATAGCACAGCAGTCATTTCTTGCTTCACAATGACACGTTTCGTTCAGTTCCTCCTGCTTCAGCAAATCAATTCTGTATGACTTCAACTGAAATTCTCCTTCCTACGAAACAGGGATTTAGGAAACACACAGGTTTTTTGATCAAATAAAAGCAGCAATGGTGGTGGACTTGCATTTAAATGTACACTTTCTCTCCAGTTTTGCCTTTAGAATATATTCTAAACAAAGAGAGTTTAGAATTTCAGATACATTCAAGAGCAATGAAAATTCCTAGCCTGTTTGTTCAAACCTTTTTTCTGGTCTCTGATTGGATGAGAAAGCTTCTCATTGTACTACTGAATAATGAGAGAGTCTTCAAAACCGTTCCTAAACTACATTCTGAAAGTGGCAAGCTGCAATAAATTTCACTGAATAGCTGAAAATGAACCTCTAATGATTTGGAAATATATTTTCCCATAGTAGGCTCTGTCTTTATTTGCTGCCACTGAATACAATCTGCAGTTGTGGCAGCTGAAATGAAAAACAGGAATGTAGGAATGGAAAGGATACATATGCAGAAATTTTATATTATAGAGCAAGGAGTTAATAGCTTCTTTGTCTGCTGTTTCAGTGAAATTACATTGAGGATACAGTATTTAGTCCTGGACTGCTTACAAACACAAAAGAACTGAAAGAACAAAGGGAACCTAGGAAAAGATGAAAACTAAACATATGGAGAGATGGATTTAAAGACAATGATATGATGAATGGACTAGTATCAGTGTTAGAATTCTTGGAACTACTCAATTATGTATCAGTCACAGGCAAATACGCTCCAAAGAACATGCTGACAAGCCCTTCTTTTTTCCCCATTTCTGACTTGACAAGCAGATCATGATTTTCTTGAATTAATTTGCTATTCAGACTTATTTCCCAGATAAATTTAGTGGCTCATATACAAGTACTTAGCTGCAAGGATTTGCTATTTGAAATTCCAGCTGTTCTGTTCAGATTTGATAGGCTACAGCAAACACATGGCATGTGTTTGTTCCCGGGAGGACATCCGTAACATCTCCGCTGGCAAGCTTGCTCACTAGAATATTTTTGGAAGGCAGGCACAAAAGGGGCAATAACAGTGACAGAACATTGTGTTCAGAGATGCAGGGCATGTTTTCAGGGGATGGTTCTATTTGAGGACCTCGTCTTCAAGAAAAAAACATCTTTCAGGTCAGGTGAGCATCAGCCAGTCAGCATGCTAAGAACAGAAGGATCTGAATGTTAGCCTAACAGCAGGAAGGCCCATATGGCCATAATGTAAAGTGTAATAGATACTGGTCATAGAGTTGTCAGCAATATGGCAACTGAAGTTCATGAGAGACAGTACATGAGAATCAATAATAAACACTAAACGTATTGGGATAAGCACTCATTTGCAGGACAGAAATAAAAAGTGAAATTAAGCAAAGGAAAACTAAACGAGATAGCAGGAAGAGTGTATACTATGTATTGGGCAATGGAATTAGCATTTTGAGGAAAAAAGGTGAAGAGCCATCACTTCAGAAACTAAGAGCGGACACACATACTGCAAGGAAATACCCCTGTTTTCATCATTGTGAGAGAGATGGGCAAGAGATAATGAAATATCTTTGTATCAGATTTGCATTCAAGTATACAGAGGAATCAATATTTACAAGTTTTGTTTTCAGGTTCCTTCTCAACCCTTGTTACAGAAGGAGTGGAATCTGTATGCAGTGAGCGCATCTAAATTACTTGTAGCTCATTTCCATTTAGAATGTCTGTTTAAATACTGATTTGACCTCTGGCTGTCTTTGGTGTTGGGTAATACATGTAAAATAGTCACTGAAAATTGTGTATGAAGCACAAGTTGAAACTAACAATTTTTTTGCCTACTTGTTTTATTTTCTCCTTCAGGATGTCAAAGGGAGAGAGGATATAGGCAACAAAACAATAAGGCAAAGAAGAATCAGAATATTTACAGTAGAACATCAGGGAAAGGAAAGCTGGGTGCCTCTCATTTCATCATGTAAAAATGCACTTTATGATCACCCTCCTGGAACCTAGAAAGCAATACTCTATTTGGTGCTCAAATACCATGCTGATGAGTTTCAAATACTCGGCTTGATAAAGTAAATAGATTCTTACGTAGCTCAGATCTAAATTAAAGTTTTGTTGAAAAACGGAAGATTTACTACAAGCAAACTTGATGTTTCTTCTATCATTATTTCTAATAAAGCTTTGGGAAAGGTCCTTTGTTTTCCTTAATGTTGACTTCTTTCGTGATACTGGAAATCAGAACATCACAGGAGGGAATGAGAAGTGATTATGCTCATGTATGACAAGTGAAATTCTGTGAGCCATCTACCTCATGCAAAGTAAATAGTATTGGGGGGGGGGGGGGGGGTTTTTGTTTACATTTTTTTAAACACTCCTTAGCTCACATTCCTCCAACTAATTTTTTTATATGAGCCATATATCATACAAGATGTATTCATAACTATCTTGCAGTATCATGGTAAGTATGTAACGCTGTCTCTGTGCTTCCCAGTGCTAAATACAATATTGTGTAACATAGAAAAAAGGAGATTGTTACTTGTGTTTAGGTTCAAAATATTCCAAATGCAGCGCGGATCTCTCAGTCTTTACAATACTCCATTTAAAGTTTAGTTGAGCCATAAAGGTTTTTTACCCACAGGAGTCAACACCTTCATTTAAAAGTAGAACTAAATTGCAAATTTTCCTATATGAGGCAAGTCATTAACCTTTGCCAAATCATTACCTCCAGAGATAATTAACACTGATCTTACAGAAAACCTAACTAATAAAATAAACTCTTGAAAAATAGTACAAAGAACAAATGTGGTCTGCCTCCCAGCTAAGGGACTCATGTCCCTGGAGAAAGCAGGTTTCTATGGACTTAAAAGAAGGCCAGGTGAAACAAAAGAAGATTATTTTAATCTAATAAACCCCCAAGCACTGGTGATCTTGAAATCATCTGTGATGTTAGAGTAGAAAATTTACCTTGATATGAAGTAAACTCCAGGTTACATTAGTTAGACCATAATTCAATTAAACAGTGATAAAACTTTTCAGCAATTACTCAGTAACTAACCTGTCCTGAGCCTGATGAAATATTAATTTGCATAGTTACATAAGAAAGTTAAAGGCTTCATGTGGAAAGCCAATGCCCATTGACTTCAGTGCTCACTTCATCTGATTTTCTCTCTTACTCATCTCTCAAATACATACAAAAATATTAAATTAGTATACAGGAGGATTGTGAAGATAAATACATAAGAGTAGAGTCCACCAGGTATAGCATACCTTATGTTCTCTCACCTGCTGGCAGTTGCATTATCTTTATGAAGTTGCAGGAAAACATACCGTAATTTTTTCACTCTGTGTAATCCTCCCATACATTATTCATAAGAATCTAGTAATATTTCACATTGATTCATGCTATAACTCTATAAATAACCAAATAAAATATAAAACTACATGTACATCAGAATCAAGCAAATTAAAATGAGCATTTACTACTGTCCCAAAGGTTTAGACAACTGATTTTTTTACAATATATTAGAAGACTTGGTTTCAGAACAGTGTCACAATAACCTTTTCCTCCTAATGAATTAACTCAAAGAATAGGGACTACGGTATCAAGAAAGACCAACAGCCTATCCCATTTATTGTGGTATCTTGTGTTACTGCACCTGTCAGTTTCTGAGGGGAAAAATAAGTGGAAATCAGGCCATTCATACAAGATAGGTCAATACTTCTCATTAATTCTTCATTCTTTTATTGGATCCTTTGGGAAGCAGTATGAAACTTCTCACATAGTCCATCTACTTGATGAATTACTGTCCCTCCTGTATTTGGAGTCAGTCACATTTTGAGTATAAGGCCGACCGCAGCAAGGGGATTAGCTGAACATCTATAGCATCTCTTCTTAATACAGAGTGTGTAGCACAATGCTCCAAGCAGTATTAATAAGGCTAGGGAAGCAACAGTCATCCTCCAAATGGGCTCATGCTTCAATGAACCCATGCCAACAGAGAACAGCAACAACCAGTAATATGTTATGCATTTATAGGAAACTAGGGTTGTATTTCAACACAAAAATAAGTGCTGAGGCCTCTGCCGTTTCTGTTTTAAGCAGATCATCTTCAGCAGGCATTAGCAAGTCTATCCCTTGCACAATCAGAAACAGCAAACCTCATTTATAAAACCTGCACAATACAAAATAATGCTCTGCTAATGACCCAAGCCTAAGAAACGTGTGTTCTCCACCTTTTCTACCATTGACTCTCCTGTGTCGAGTAAGACCCTGGCATATTGTTTTCCTCTATTTTGTGCCTGGCTGCCTCAGTGAGACCTTTTCTAGATTTGAGCTTCTTTCCTCCATTTATTACAATAATAGTGAAATATATTTCTTTATGTTGCTTTTTGCATTGTTGGGCAGTTGGGCCTCTCCACAGATAAGTTTAAAAAAATACATGGAAATGAGTACTTTACTACCGTAAACTCTCTTGCTAATAGAAAGCAGTGACCATGAAGTCACAGCTCTATTGAATCTGTTAAAAAAACATTTATATGATCAATAACTGCCGAAATTTCAAGCTCTTTAAATTGGGCTGAGTAATTTTCTGTGAGTTTTTTTGTATTTGCTATAGTTGCAAATCAGAAAAGTACCAAAGTAGTTTGATAGATTTTTGTATTTGGGGTTATTCACACATCCAAGGGGTTAAGCTGGGGCTTACTGAACTGCTGACTAGCTAATTGTTCTAATAAGCTACATGAGATCTTTATTCCCAGACTGGATAAATGTTTACATACTTCTGGATCAAAGACTTGCATTAAAAAATTTAACATTCATTTTCTTCTAAAGCTTTTGCATGTAATAGCACAGTACCTTCATGCCAGTCAGATGAATCTCTAGGCTATTCCCAGAAAGCTATGCAAGAGCTACATGAGCATGTGAAACGTGTGTGCATTTTAAATGTGAGTGAATATTGGCAGGAAATATCCTGTGATATTTTGCTTTTATGTATATGGTAGAAAAGGATGTAGTCGGGAAAAGAGTGGGGTGGCACAAGGAAAAAGGAAGTATCAAATGCTGGAGAGTCACATTGATGGGTATGGTCAGATGGGAGATGCACATGTATACCGAACTTTTAAAGCTACAGCAGAACAACTAAAGCAAATTTAAAAATCCAGGAGACTGGTTCTGAAAAATTTTAGCTGATGGTAACCTGTAGAGTTGGCCTGAAAACACACAGAATTTGCATCTGTTATGAATAATGTTCCACGTGTGGCCTCTCTCGGTTTTAAGTGTCCCTCCCTTATTTATCTGCCAAATTATTTATTTTACTCTTAGAATTTGATTTAATGCTACATCAACAGGTAATACATAATTAAGAGTGCAATCAATGTCAATACTGAGATATATAAATTCATTAATGATAAAGAGCAACTAATGGCATGAATATGGGATTAGGAAGGAAATTAATAGATTCAATAGGTTTTAAGAGATAATTATAGAAAAACAAGGCTGAAATGAAGCTCCAGGGGCCAGCTATTCCAGCCATGATAACAAGAAGAATACTGTCATGGTCACTGTTTAGTCTCTAATGAAAAAAACCTGGTTTTACCACTCAAAAAATTTCACAGTATTTTTTCAAGTAAACTTCTAATTCCATATTGTGATATCATGAGGATCTTCAAAATTCTCTCCAGAAAGAAAAGCTAAGATTTGCTGAGCTGAGAAAGATATCATTTCAGCCATTTGTTCACATTCTGATTAATTACTCATTTGGAATAGACCTCCCTCAAGTTGTCCTGTTTAGCTCTGGTTAATTCCCTCATTACTAAGCCGTAATATTGGAGATGTTCATCTCCTTTTTATATTTTTTTCCACAATGTAGAACAGCTCCAACACAATAATGTGTTTGAGTCTCAGTGTAAAATAAACTGATGTTTTTGGAAGTCACTAAGTATCAGAATGAATAAAACTATTCGTCTGAAGCAAGTAGGGATGAGGCTTGAACATGCTTTCCTTTTTTCTGTTTCCCAAAAAATTCACTCTGTACTCAGGAACAATTTTCCTAATCTAACTTTTATCCAGCCTTCTAAGTTTCTAAGTGAAAATGCATGTTTTTACCAAAGAACATTCCTCTGATTACAATGTTTCATCAAAAGCATCTTGAACTCCATTGCATCTGTGTGTTACAAGTAGTTATCAAACTTGAAATATGTCTTCCCCAAACCATCAGAGCCACTATCATCCCAGAGAAAGAACCTCCCTGAGTTTTTTAATTCAGTATCTTTTGCTAGCACTTTTCTATGTCATGTGTATAGGTATATATTTTACTGTTGTATTGTATTTTTCTATTTCTAAAAAAATGCCAGTTTTAAAAGTTTTAAGGTACACAGAACTGTCTATCTGTTCTAACTATCCAGACCAGCTCTGGGTTGACGTTCTTGGGAATAAACAGCCAAAATAAGGTGAAAGTTACTCTCTCTGTATGGAAAAAGATAGTGTGATCTTCTTCAAAACAACTGTGAAATGATATAAAAGAGGTTTAAGAATCGAAAAGAAATAGCACCACAGACAGGGCTATGTTGGAAGTAAACCACTTCAGTTTAGTCGAAACTTCTGAAAAATCCCACCTGCCTTCCAAAGCAGCCTCTAAACGAATCCTCCAGCAGGATCAGCATCTCTGCTCCATGCTTTTCCCTCAATGCTCATAGTAGGGACAAGGGAGACTCAGTCCCCACTCATGTTCTCCTTTCTGTTCCTGGCTCCACTGGTGGATGTGGCAACAGAAATAGAGACCTAAAGTTTACGCCTTCGGACAGTTTATTAGGTGCTAACTTCTTTCCTGGAGAAATTAATTCAGATTGCACACTCACATGGAATATAGCAGTTCCTGAGTCTTCCAGCAACCACCCCTGCAATGACTACAGAGTAGCTGAACTACCAGATAGAGTCACTACATCATCCATAGAAAATCCCATTGACTTCAGATACTGTCAGGGATATAGACATATTTAGGAACTTCTGACAGCTATTGCACTCTGTCGTGGGGTTCCAAGTAGCTTGGTTTCAAGCAGAAAACTAAGCAAGCCTTGGGGAGTCTTTTTTCACTTCCAAGACATCTCACAATTTTGGACATCATTGGGATTTCTCTGAAACTCCTGTATTTGTAAGTATAGAAGGTGAAGACCAGTGAAATAATAATAGAAATGAAACAGATAAGACACAAGGAAAGAAACATGATCTTCGGTCCTACATGTCAGACTGTAGGACAAAGGCATATTTTTTTTAGAGCTAAAATGCACTGGGACATTCAGTAATAATGGAAAAGAATGCCATAAGACAAGCCGTACACAGTGGAAATCAGAAATTAGTAGTTAGACAGTGGAAATGGATCAGATCCATCAACACCCAAACTTTGCATATATTTAATTCAGCTCTTAATTTCTTGTAATTTGGGCCCAGATACTTAAATTCTGGTACAGATCCAGAGAAAAAGTAATTAGATATCAAATCTGATGATGAAATCTCCAGTCCCTGAAGATTCAAGAGGAAAAACTTGGGAGACTTATAAGGGATTTTATATTTAATGCTTGCACTGTCAGCTAACCACAGGATAAAACCATCCCCACAGCTGCTGCTGGGATAAGAAAAGGTAAAATACATATGTTAATTCGCCAGCATCAGTGTTCCAGAGTTAATGGTGGACAGAAAAATGGTGTTGTACACAATACACAAACCAGTGCCTCCACAGAGTAACTAATTCATCCTAAACATTGTGGACAGGAGCGCACTTGTCTGGAGAAATGCACAATGCACACAACCAACCTAAAGATAGCCTCTACCCACCAAAACCATGCCTCTATCAAATAGATTACTTCCTTGAATAAACTTCTTATTAGGCACATATAATCATATTATAAGCCACATACTATCCTATCCTGGAACATACAGAGAAAGTCAATTTTCAAAGTATAAACTTTTCCTGGAAGAAGGTCACAACTTGAATCCCTCTTTCAAATTCCCTTTTCTCCTCTTCAAATAAAGTTCTTCCATCTCAATATGCTCAGAAACAACACACCCTTACACACCAGAGTCAGACTGTGCCTTAGCTACAAATGCAACATCTTCCAATGCATGTCTTACACCCACAACAAAGTATGTTCACCTCACCCCCATCTCAAAGCTCTCCCAGAATGTAACCCATTTCCTTCAGTGCATTACCTGCCATCATAGAAGCTCTGTGGATGAAATCAAACAACTGCTTGTACAGCAGAGTAAACTTTCTCAGAGCAATCAGTAAGTCAGAAATATTCACTTGCAAGGAGGAGAACACTCTTCACTAACCAGTCATCTCATCTGACCTATCAATCTCTGACCTTTCAGTCCAGATCTACAACAGAAATCTACAAAATACCCTCAAAAGACAAGACTGGGAACAAAAATCCGTGACTACTGGTACATGCATGCCATGGTTTTAAATCGTCATTTTAAGCCCTCTACCTCTGTCTATTTCCATATGCATGTGATACTGTACATACTGATGCGGAAAACTGAGCTAGTTCCATCCTGATATTAGAGTAACAGGATATCATGTTTATCATCTACAACAAAGGCATCATCAGCTCAAACAAAACATTCCTCAATTGTCTGCCATGGACAGCTTTCAGTATCCGACAGTTTTCAGGTAGCAGCAAGGGCCAGCTGCCCCAAAAGGAAAGGTGAGCCAGCAGCCAAGAGTGATGATAAAGTATGCGGGAGCAGTGTCCTAACCAGTAAGAAGGAGGAAGGATGCAGACCATCAATTTCAGGTCAGAAGAGACAGTGATCGAGAGACTGACCAGGGCCAGATACAGTGCAGTGACCACCCATCAAGTCTGCAGTGGTGAGGCAGGTCTGAGGCCAAGCCAGGAAGCCAAATCAGTGGGTCCGGATCAGACTTGTGGAGGTTGGAGATTAGACACAAACACAGCTGCTGCAGAGTTGTGGTGTGGCATGGGCAAGGGCAGTGCTAAAGTCTCAGCTAAAAAGCAGCTCCCAAGGGAAAGGAGGGGCAGACTCTCTCTTCTAGGTCTGTTCACAACAGCTCTTATCAGCAAAGGAGGTCAATGAACTCCGTACCTTCACCAGCTGAACTCCTAGAAAGGGGATGCTCTGCAGGACCTGACAATAGTCTTGCCAGAATCAGTGTGAAGTGCTTTCTAAACTGTAAATGCCAATTGGTAACCTTTTCTGAGAGTTGGAGAAATGTCAAAGGATGGAGAACCGCAATTAAAATCTCAATGATCAGAAAGGGAAATCTTGACCAGGAAGCCTCAGATATCCTAGGCCAAACATTAGAATTCTATGATGTAAAAATTTCTGAACAGAAACGTGGAGTGTTTCAGGGAAGACAGACAGAATTTGTTAGACAAAACTTCTGCTTCCTGTAAGTTTTATTAGGTTGGTTGTTTAAAGACAAATGAACTTGTATAGTATATTTGGACTTTTTCCACAGCACTTGATTTAGCATTGTAAGAAACTTTGATTTAATGTTTTATTTTCTACACCTCCCTTTCAGAAGCAACCTTAACATTGTAAAGTCTTGCATGTGCACTTAAATAATCTTAAAGAAACAAATATAAGGAAAAAATCTTACCCCGAGACAGCTGGATTTGCCTTTAATACCTTTAAGAAAAAGAAATGCAAAAATGTACTTAGTGTAGAAGACAGATATACACGAAGCACCTCAACTAAAGCTCTTTGTTAAAAATAAAAAAAGTATTTTTTTTTCTTCCTTCCTTTTGAAAGATGATGCATTTTCTCTTTTCACTTTCATGTATTTCACAGTTTTTCAGATTGGGATATGATATAGTCACCTCACTGTCACTTTCTTATTTTAACACAAACTACAGTCTGGCAGGTGCTCATCACAGGCATGCGATAAAGACATTCGTTTTCAGAGCACTCCTTTGAGACATTCAGACTGCAGCCATGTACAGTACAATATCATAATAAAATCTGTGCATATTATGCCACTCAGGGAGGCTAGAATTCAAGTTAATAAGAGCAGTTGCAGTAAATATTTTGCAGTAAACACATTTCCAGAATAGGAGATGGATAGCACTGTTGGGTGAGAAAGAGGTAAATAAAAAGCCATGCTCATTCAATCAATAAATGAGGTCATGCAGGGGAGTTAAGCTGTGTCTCACCAGTGGTCTACCTAGTTCAATACCCTGCTTCTGGAAAGAGCCCATACTTAGTACTTCAAAAGAATGAAAAGCTATTGACAGAGCCCATCATTATGTGACAGAAGATTCTTGTCTGACCTGTATAAACAACATACTTACAGATGCATGCTGATCTCAGCATGAATGAAGGGCAAGGTTCAGAATGCTTCAGGAGTTACTTGTTCCAATTGAATGACATTGTTCTACTGTCTGCTTTCTCTTCTTACCATTTTTCAAATACTTACAAGTTCATAATATGAGGCATTGCAGCAAATGACTGCAGTTCCTACTGAAAAAAGAAGCGAGTGTCAGCAATTAGAAACACTTAAAGGCTAGTCCCTCTTCTCTGCTTTTATTCATATTGCTCTTGGCATGCAAGTTAGCACACTCTAAACTGCAAGCTTGGTCTTGTCAACATATCAAACTAGAGTGCTAATTATTAATAACTCATTCTGAGATAATATTGACAGCTGCTTTGCTTTATTATCAATGCCATCTGTGCCCAGCAACCCATCTTCTCCTTTCTGCTACTCCTAAGCTTGCACTCTAAATGCTTTTCAGGCTGCAGAATAGAAATAACAGCTTGAGTTTCTTGAGAAATACCACCAGCTAACTCAGGGAGCACAGCAGAGAAGGAATAATATGATTGTAGAGTCCCACTGAGTTTTTAGCATGTCAGCTTTATGAATAACATGCTGCCAGATGCCATTTCCTAGTAATGATCACCTCCACTGTTTCCAAAGACCAATGTCATACATGTAAGATGATCAACTGGTCTTATTCTATTTTGAGCAGCACTAAAGCCTCAATAAGATTGATTAGCAGATAACAGTATCTGTAGCATTTCTGAGTCTCCTTATTATAGTAAAAAAAGAATCATAGAATGGTTTGGTTGGAAGGGACCTTAAAGATCATTTAGTTCCAACTCCTCTGCCATAAGCAGGGACATCTTCCACTACATCAAGTTGCTCAAAGTTCCATCCAACCCAGCCTTGAATGCTTCCAGAGATGGGGCATCCACAACTTCTCTGGGCAACCTGGTCCAGTGCCTCATCACCCTCACAGTCAAGAATTTCCTCCTTATATCTAATCTAAGTCTTCCCTCTTCCAGTTTAAAGCCCTTGCCCCTTGCCCTATCACTACCTGACCTTGTAAAAAGGCCCTCCCTAGCTTTCTTGTAGGCCCCCTTTGGGTACTGGAAGGCTGCTATAAAGTCTCCCCAGAGCTTTCTCTTCTCCAGGCTGAACAACCCTGACTCTCTCAGCCTGTCTTCATAGGAGAGGTGCTCCAGCCCTCTGATTATCTTCGTGGCCCTTCCCCAGACTCGTTCCAACAGGTCCATGTCCTTCTTGTGTTGGGGGCCCCAGAGCTGAAGGCAGTACTGCAGGTGGGGTCTCACCAGAGTGGAATAGAGGAGGAGAATCACCTCCCTCAATCTGCTGGTCACACTTCTTTTGATACAGCCCAGGATATGGTTGGCTTTCTGGGCTGCAAGAGCACGTTGCCAGCTCATGTTGAGCTTCTCATCAACCAGTACCTCCAAGTCCTTCTCCTCAGGGCTACTCTCAATCCATTCTCCGCCCAGCCTGTATTTGTGCTTGGGATTGCTCTGACTCATGTGCAGGACTTTGCACTTGGCCTTGTTGAACTTCATGAGGTTCACATGGGCCAACCTCTCAAGCCTGCCCAGGTCCTTCTGGATGGTATCCCGTCCCTCCAGCGTGTAGACCGCACCACACAGTTTGGTATTGTCGGCAAACTTGCTGAGGGTGCATTCAATCCCACTGTCCATGTCGCCGACAAAGGTGTTAAACCGCGCTAGTCCCAATATCAACCCCTGAGGAACGCCACTCATCACTGGTCTCCACTTGGACATCAAGCCATTGATCACGACTCTTTGAGGGCCACCATTCAGCCAATTCCTTATCCACTGAGTGGTCTGTCCATCACATCCCTGTGTCTCCAATTTAGAGACAAGGATGTAGTGCGGGACAGTGTCAAATGCTTTGCATAAGTCCAGGTAGATAACACCAGTTGCTCTTCTCTTATCTACCAATGCTGCAACCCTGTTGTAGAAGGTCACCAGATTTGTCAGGCACGATTTGCCCTTAGTGAAGCCATGTTGGCTGTCACCAATCACCTCTTTATTTTCCATGTGCCCAAGCATAGTTTCCAGGAGGATCTGCTCCATGATCTTGCTGAGCACAGAGGTGAGACTGACTGGACTGTAGTTCCCCGGGTCTTCCTTTTTTCCCTCTTTAAGAATGGGGGTTATGTTTCCCCTTTTCAGGAACTTCACCGGTCTGCCACAGCTTCTCAAATATGATGGATAGTGCTCAGTCACTTCATCTGCCAGTTCCCTCAGGACTTGTGGATGCATTCTTATCAGGTCCCATGGACTTGTGCACCTTCAGGTTCCTTAGATGGTCTCGAACCTGATCTTCTACAGTGTGCAGTTCTTCATACCCCCAGTCCCTGCCTGTGCCTTCTGTGACTTGGCTGGTGTGGCTGGAGCACTTGCTGTTGAAGACTGAGGCAAAAAACTCATTGAGTACCTCAGCTTTCTCCATGTCCTGGGTAAAAAGGTCTCCCCATTTCCTTCTGGAGAGGGCCCACATTTTCCCTAGTCTTCCTTTTATCACCAACGTACCTATAGAAGCTTTTCTTGTTGCCTTTGATGTCTCTGGCCAGATTTAATTCTATCAGGGCTTTAGCTTTCCTAACCCAATACTGGTTGCTCAGACAATTTCTCTGTATTCCTCCCAGGCTGCCTGTCCTTGCTTCCACCCTCTGTAGGCTTCCTTTTTGTGTTTGATAATACTATTACGATAATAATACTATTGCTTTGACCACAAACTTCTCTTACTCAAGACTGAAGTGAACAAATATTACAAAAAGGTAGCTCCCAGTCTTCTGCAGTGCTACTTGAAGATTTTTCATTTGTGAGTTTCCAGGGTGTTTGCACTTCAGTACAGAAATGATGTGAGAAAAACACTTGTCCTTGCTAACTGAACTGCATTCCTGTGAACTAATAAAAAACTTCAGTCTTCAGAGGTAAATTTAGCATAAGTCATCAAAGCAAAGTTAATTTTAAACTGACACCTACCTAGCAAAAGTATTTGAAAAATTCTAAAGAAAAGGGACTGAGAGTGTTCATTCAATCCCCTCTTATGGATCAGCTCAATTGTGATAAAAATGCTGAGATAAAATGTATAAATAGACAGATATTTGATTGTGCTATGCTAACATTTTTGGAAGGAGAAGGGAAAACCAAAGATTTTCAAAAGAGCCATAGAAAAACTTCTAGTTGTGGAGAGCTTTTTAAAGTACATACATTTTTTATTTTTCAATAACGCTATTTTGGGTAGAAGTGGAACAAGCCCAGAGGTCTACTGTTTCCCTTGGAAAAAGAAAAGTGTCTTGTTTCTAAGTGAATTTGATCACTTGCAATTTTTAATTCAGATGAAAGAAAATGACAAATTGTGCGTTCTTTATGTGAGCTCATTCTGAATGCAAAAATTCAAATGCAAATTCGACCCAAAGCGGAAAGGTCTGGAACAGATGGCAGAAAGTCTTCTGAATGTCAGCTGAAAAGAGGCTGTCAGTGACAGACAATGATACATTCAGCAAACAATAAAGGAAAAACTCTACAACAAAGGAGGAGTTTAGGTAGCTTGTTAAGAGCGCTTGTCAGGAAAAGAAGGGAGTAAATGATGATTCTTGGCTGAAGAAGATACACTTCTAATGATCCAAGGAAGGGGTTGGGAGCTCAGAAAGCTTGTCTGCTTTTCGCAGTTTCATCATTGATCTAATAAAACACACTGTCTCTGCAGAACTTGCCTGTATTATATATTTAGAAATCATAGGTTCCGCAACCTCACTTCTACCATGCAAGAGACACAATTCAGCATAACAAGAAGGGCTTCAGAAGGGTGATTAGAGGCTGTCACTTCAAGGCAAGGGTTTGGCAGGCCTATGGTGGTCAGGCTGAAAAAGGTGATGAAGGACAGGAATTACTGCAAGTTCAGTGTATGTAATTATCTCACACGGATGACTGGCCAGTGCTGATAACCTGCCGCTAAATCCAACATGGAAATTTTTTTTAGCTTGAACAGTGGAGGTTGGCATCTGTTGACTTCAGCTCTCAATGAATGACCACAATTTTTGTTCAGTTAGTGTATTGTTCATTGTGCTTCCTCAGCACACTTGACCCTTGACTGTACCCATTAGTAGTCAGCAAAAAACAGATCACTGTAACCCTGCCTCCTGTGGTATCACAGACCCAAGCTGAATAGAAACAGGACCTGCTAGAGGGGGATATAATGCTTTGAAAACTAGATTTTGTGCCTCCACCCATCTGTAACAAGACTGAATCCTGCCAAATCAATGTCTGTTTCATGTTACCCAAGCTCTCTGGACCACAATAGGAGACATAATGAAGAGAAGACACACAGGGAGAAGCCTGTGTGATGAGAGCTAACAGCCTACCAGGGCACAAAGCATGCCCAGGAGCTACTCCCCTCTGACTCTGATTCAGGATTCTGCGGGAGACGGCAGCTGCTTGTGAACAGCGTGAGACTTGACAGGTCTGCTTTGAAAAAGGAGTAGAAGGAAGGCCTTTTTTTGTTTGGTCATTACTCTGTCTGTCGAGCTGTAAAACACTGCTGCCCTAGATCATGTTTTCAATACCACACACAAAGTCATCAATAGTTCCTGTTAGTTTTTATAGGTTAAGCACAGGGAACATTTGATCTTATCTCTCAATTCTCCATCTCTTTTTGCCATTCACAGCATTAAAAAACTTAAAAGCCAGCTCAGTCTTTCTCCAGCAGCTAAAAGCATGAAAACAAATCTAATTGATGATTTCAATAGTACTGAAAACACTTAGGAATAAGGACAGAAAAATCACTCATTAAGTAGAATTCTAATTAAGATAGTGATTTACATGTTAATGACCAGGTGGAAATCTTAAGGATTGGTCTTTTTTTTTATTGTTATCATTGCTTTGGTCTATTTTAAATAAAAGGAGCTTTATTGATAAATTCTAGTAGCCTCTGATGTGCTTACATTTAGTTACATTTTCACTAAGCTGTCCCTTTATTTCATGACATTTGCAGTCTTAGATAAAATGATTATCCTCTCCCTTCAGGCACACTTTTAATGTCAAAACAAAAAGATTTAGCAATAGTCTTTAGAACTTTAAACGTGGATCTAGGTTTTTGAAATCATACTGGATGCCACGTACGGAAAAGAGGGTGTTGACTATGTTTGTATCTAGTCTAGCCCAACTGGTGCGTTAAGGATGCATTTACTGAACTTGAAATTTGCCAAAGCACAGACTAACGTAAAGTCCAACACTAGGTGTCAAATAGAACAAGCTGAACTGCAAAGATGGAAAAGGGATTTTCTTCTCATTTTAGTAAAAACCCCAAAGCTTTTTGACCTGATCGAACATTTACCTCAGAAACAGCAACTAGAAGAATTGCTGGTTTTTGCTGGAGGGCACCTGAGGAGGTCAGTGAAAATCAGCCTGTCTTGGTTAACAAAATACAGATCAAATATTGACTGAATAATCTCCAAGTCACTATGAGGAATCTCTTCCCTGTATAGAAGAGGGCTCTTTAGTGTAAAGAAAAGTTGAATGTAGGCAAATTGACTTTGTACCAATACATGATAGACCTGACCTGTATTAGATGTGTCCTGTCCCAAAGAATTCCTCAGACCTGTCATTTTGCATCTCTAGTGTCTTAGAGGCTGGCCTGTGCTCAGAGTGCTTAGAAACTCCTCCTATCCTTGTAGCAGATGATGCTTGGGAGTCTTCCAGGAAAATACTCAGTGCCATCTGGCCTGCTGGCCATCAGCCATGTAATATCTCTATGACAGCAGATGGATTAGAGGGAAGCTACTCATCTAAGCAGAGTCCTGGAGCTTATGTGTATAATAGGCAAATGCACCCTTGAGTGGTGTGCCCTGGGAGTTTGTTCTGGCTTGCTCAAGAGACAGCACACCCAGCAACAAATTCAGCAACAAATTATATGGATGGTTGGTCGATATGACTGTGTGCTTGGCCTTAGGGCCAGAGAAGTGTAAATGCAGTGACTCAGGCTGCAAAGATGGCACACCAAATTCTCTTGTTCTCCCAGCAGTTTTGAACTTGCTGAAATCTCCTGGGCTGTGTCATGTAGACGCATGAAATTATCATAATGGTAGAAAATAGGTCTGGAGGGGACCCCAAAAAGGGATCTAAGCCAAGGCAGGACCAACTCATGCTTCCAGTTCTAAAGATTTCACAGTCATTTTTCCAGTGTTTCATTTTCCATTACTCTTACAAATAGAAAGGCTCTCCTACCGCCTAAATTCTTTGTCTCTTCTCACCATAAATGTTGCTAGTCATCAGCCAACTGTTTATTAAACTCTGCATATTTTTAATTTTCTCAAGTGGACTTTCTCTCTGACTAGAACCTTTCGGTCCCTTGAATTGGGACTGAACAGGGCAGGAAAGGGTAAATCCACTCCGCATTTAAGAACACTAGATGGATCTCATGAGGAGGGACAAGGTGCATAACCAAAGATCAGCGATCATATTTTTTTGTGTCTAAACTCTAATAAAGATTTTTGTGGAATTCTGCTGATTACACACATGGCATAAAAGTCCAACCTACACTGTACCAGCTCCTTTGCATGCAAGAATGCTAATGGCTTGCTGTTTGTCCTAGTTAGCCAGTGCACCTCTAATTTGTAACTCGTCTTGCAAAGGCTCTGAAATTCCTTATCTAAAAAAGGTTTCATGTCCATCTTTCCCACAGTCAATGCTACTAATACATCTATCACAGAACTGTCATCTAAAAATAAGTGTAACATAAATGCTCATATTTTACATTCTATTGTGACACACCGCATAGGAATAAAAGAGGCTAAAAGGGCAAGCTGCCTGATAAGTCATCAGCTTATAGGTTTTGGTATTTAAACCTTGTACATCAACGTATTTTCTTTACATGTATATATATCTAAAAACCCATATCTTCATCCATCAGTCCAACTTATTAAGCTGTTTTGATTAGAAGACTCATTATTAACAATATCCACAACACTAGGCCCACTGAAATCTAAGAAGCGGTGAACGGCAACCTTTGGTTTCTGTTTACTCTTAGGAAAAGGTAAAAGTCCATATCACCTAAGATTGAAAGGATTTATTTATTTAAACTTGCAAATCAGCAAAATATTTGGGAAAGAAAGACTATTAGCACAGGATAGAGTAGTCAGGCAAAAAAATTTCACTTACATTTCCTTTAACTGACTACTCTGCCAGTGTATTCAGATTAAGTGTGTCAGAACCACCTGATGTTTTGGTGGTGAATCCTCTACATAGTTTCTTGATCCTGACCTATTTCACCTACTGTTTGTGACTCCTGATGACTCCCTTTTACACTTGTCCAGTTGAAAATCAGTCTTGCCTGCCTTGTCAATGTATATATACCAACCCTGCCAATGCAATTCCACCCTGTCACTGTTATATTTTCAGTTTCAAAAGCATTAACTGCTGTCCATCACAAATGCCTGTCCCAAGTCTGGTATCACTTACTGACCATTTCGAAGTCTACCAAAATGTGTGGTCAATGCTGTGATACAATGATACATCTTTCAGCTATCCGTTTTATTCATTTCAAGGGTTCTAACTGCTGAAATTTGAAAAATCATAATACATTGCCACTAAATACCCACCTCTCACATTTGCTGGAGGAAACCACTCTGCAGAAGAGTTATCATAACAAAATGTGTATCTGTGTCTCAGAGAGTCTAGTTCAGTCTGGAGTGTTAGCTTACACTATCAGGGAAAGTCTGTTGCTTTCCTCCCAGTAGTAGTGGCAGCAAAATGTACTGGACAAGTATCTCATGGAATATAACAATTAATTCAAACATAGTATGACAAACTTAGAACTGATCAGAAGCAGTGGCAGCATACATTTCATTCACAGTACTCTTTTACAACTTCATCCTCAAGAAACTAGTATAACAGAGTAATTAACTATTTAGAACTCGGTGCAGTCCCAATTCACATTCAAGCTTTTGTTTAGCAGTTAAGATTACTCAAGACTAGTTCTTCTAGACCAGCTGGTAGTCTTAGAAGAAAACTGCATTCTACTTATGATCAGATATAATGACAGGGACACTACTGTATTACTAGGTCCTTCTAACTCCATTCAACTTTGCTACCATTTGATTACTGCCTGTTGGTGAAACCACCAGGCACTGCTGAGCCTGGATACATTTAAGCAGGAAACACAGGAATATGTATTTCCAGGTACGAAGCACTGGGGCTATTCCCAAGCATATATCCACCTGGAGAAGCTGATCAATTCTCTGTACTAAGACTTCAATAAAAAAAAAACATATAAAAATCTATGCCTATCATGAAAGTAAATCAGTCCAACCCAAAACTTAGTCATTATTGTGAATCTGCTGTTGGGTGCAAGGAAACATGTTAAACATTTTTGATTTAGGAACAGAAACTATACACAGAAAGCTGGAAAAATTACTACATGAAACCAGTTCTATGCCAAGATCTTCCACTGGCATAACGGTGCTTCTGGTCAGGATACCAAGTCTGCTATAATCAGTAGAGTTAAGGGCTCTCACCATTTCAAAAGATTGGGCCCTAATTACTGCAAATTTAGTTAACGTCAAGGGAGAAACACAGATATCAGGATTTGGGCCTTTGCCCCAAAAGAGCAGTACAAATAACATCCATATTCATTAGACAGTTGACAGGAGAGCGCTCAGAGCTGGGCTGTACAGCAGCCTGCCTGCAAATTTGATGAACTAAAAAAAATTAATGAGCTTTGGGTTCAAAAGGTTTCCTTTAATGTGCATCAAGCATCTTCACAGAACACAAGTAACTACACAAATTTGCTATTTAGCAATAATGGGTCATGTCAGAGCTGGATATCTCTTGATCTGCTGAGATGACAGCATGCACCATGCACTGGTCTTCTGCCAATGTGAAATGAGTGTTAGCAGATTTACCCTTAATGAGCTCATCACACTGAAGCACCAGTTAAAGGCAGTAGGTCACAGATTATGTTTGTTTAGTTGCCCTGATGTGTCTTACTTGTTAATTCAACACACAAATGTGGTGTTGCAGATAGGAAGTACTCCCAATGCACTGTGCCTGGCCAACCTCTGCACTGACATTTAGAAGCTTTCTCTCTGCCTGAACGTGGGGTAAACAAGCACAACCCCAGGGTCTACAGTCAAATGAGTTTGATCTGTGCCAGCTCTGGATCTGGTCCTGCACATGTGCACTTTCTCCTCTCACCATCTTTTCTGATCACTTTTGCTACAGAAAAAAATATTAAGGAAAGTTTGGGGTAGGGGGACAGTTTCTAGCCCTATTATACTGGTACTTTCAGATCATATTTCTGTTTATGCATTTACCCTTATCTTGCATGTTTGTACATGGTAGAAGCCTCAGTCATGCAAGCCCTTCAGATTCAAAGATGATTAAAGCATGAGAGGAAGATTAGGAATGAGAGGAGAGCGCCCTATGATGTAGTGATACCACAAGATCTGATGAAAGACCCACACTACATTCTCTTCAACGTACATGAGAAATCTGGGATCAGCCAGTGCGTATTACTACAGCACGTAATAGCACGTTCACCCATATTAGCAGATACTAATATATAGAGAACACCACAACCCTTCATTTCCTCCCCTCCACAATGAACCCCTGCCTACCTACCTTTTGTTGCAATGCCTTTCTACACTACAGAACATCCTTTATGTGAAAGTAGGGGACTTGCTATCTTCAAGCCCCAGAAGTTCTACTGTGTCTTTGCATTTTATTCTCCATGGGGAAATAGGTTGACTGTTTACTCCATGACTCCATTCCTTTTTTGGAAAATGCTTGAGATTTGATGTGAAGTCTTAAACCCTTTCTCCTGTATGGTAAGACAATATCCAGTGCCATATTAGGAAGGAAAGATATATGTTAAGATAAAATAACCTTATATAACCATATAGATACCAGTATATTAATTTTCTTGCAGCTGTATCATCTCTCCTGCTATTCCTCTAACAACAATCTCACTTTAAATATTCTATCTTGGATTTGACAGAAGCGCTCTGTGATAACGCTGTATGAACATTTAACAGTAAATGCTGTTTTCACTGAAATCAATTTTGCATCATAGCCCATTTGATACTTCAAGGCAATGCAACATTTGAAACTGCAAAAGTTTTAGTAGGGCATATAGATTACACAGTAGAATCTTCTCCTTGTCAGGATATGATTAAACTGTGACTTTGATTGTGAAGATAGCTAAAAGGGCTCCTATTTCTCCCTTCTCTGCAGTTTTGTTCATAGAGCTATTTGGGAAACCACATTACAAACTGATTCTTTGAAATAATTCAGCTTAAAGATAACTCTTTCTCTTTTTTGCCGAAGAGGGGCTGAATCCAGAACACAGTGGTGTAATCCTACTAACAGTTGTACTGGCACAAAGAAGGGTCAACACAGTGTTGTATGACAGCACTAACAAGCAACAGAGAGCAAGAGCTCCTTAAGTCATTTTCAGTGCTTGTATTCAGCGTCTTGTATAGCTCTACACATACCCAAAACCTAGTCCTATCAATGACTGGTTCTTGTGATTCAAAGTATATTTTGGCCAATGATCAGTTTCCCAAGGGTTTGTCCCTTGTGATTCTAAAAGAATACAGGGATTTTTCATCAACTCAGATTAAATTATACTCCACAAGAGGCAATTATTTGGAATGCAGGTAAAGCATAAGAAAATGCTACATAGTAACTGTGTTTAAGCTGGCTTCCTTTTGAAAGCAAGGAAGTTAAGGCAGGAATGAATTGGCGTTACTGGTAAATTATAAACTCCACCCCAAAAGCAAAAGCATTTCATTGATGGAAAGAGGGTCAATATACAATAGCACACCTGTGGAATAGGTTATGGTGGCTACACAAGTTCAGTAACAGTAAGAGTAGATCAGTGAGAACACCAGTACCATGCAAGCTCTTAAGAACAAAAGCAGAAACACTCTCACCTGAAGTACAAGTTGTACATAAAAGCTGTTTTGAGCACAAGCTTTTGTCACGAGAAAGGTGTACTGGCAATACCACTTGCCAAGTGTTGCCTCTGCTTCAAACAAGATGGGTGGATCCAAAATGTCTGTATGCAGTCTTCACTTTAGACACAGCACGAGACTTCATTATCCACTTCCATAGTCTTCATCATGGCCATCCCTCCAAGTATTTTCCTCCTTTCCTGCCCCAGAGTTGTTTGGCTTGGCTCTCAGAAGGCATCTCTTTGGCAGCTATCAGTTTGCTCTTACCAAAAATTCTCTGCACTGCTGTTTCAGACACCACAGCACATGCCCTGTCATTACCTCACCTCTTTCCAGATGTCTTAGCTCTTCTGTGTTTATATTTTATTTAACTGCAGGGACTGAATTAAAACAAAAGCATCCACTGCTTTGTTCCCCTCTGTACACTTAACAGAAATATAAGCATCACTGCAGTACAAGCATGGAGGTTAAGTCTGTGTTTAACAAATAACTCTGCCAAAACTTGAGATGTTTGTTCTGTCCTTACTCATGCACAAATGAAAGGGAATTTGGCCAGTGTAGGAGTAAAAACTGAGGATTAAATTCTGCTTCATTCACTCAATGCAGCACTTGACTCTGCCTATAGTTCTATTTATTTCAAGTTGTTACTAAAGCGTACAATAATACAGGACTCTGGATGGCAGAAAAAATGGCAGATCTGACTCACAAGGTATGAAGTTCTGCCAAAATCCATGAGAAATAAAGAACACTGAGAAATACTGGGTATTATCTTGTCATTCATTTCATGTTTTAGCATGCCTAAATTGCCTCATATTACATGGCTTTTGATGTATTTCTTTAAGGCAGCAAACCTTGGAAGTATTTTTGCAAACATATATCCTCCTTGGCTTTTGTATACTTGTTACCTAAATCAATATCCAAGTAATTAATCCTACAATCAAAGTCTTAGGCCTCCTTACTGTCTTTTATCTGTAAACACATCTCCTGATCCTCTCCTCTAATTGCTCTAAAGGTCTCAGGGGAAACTTCATCCAGCTCCTTTCAATGCCCTTAATTTCTACTTAAACTGTGTCAGAAGTTATGCTGCTTCTCTTCACAGACTCAGTAATCAGACCTCTCCAGGACACATCATCCTTTCTTCTGCTTTATTTTGTTTCTTGCTTTTGGCAGCTCCTGTATTCTGTTAAGTCCCTTGATGTTTTCCAGGCTTGTCTGTGATGCTATATGAATATTGTATATCCCTTGGAAACAACTAACCCCTTAATTTCAGGTTGGATACTAGGACGAACTTCTCTGTAAGAGTCGTTAAGAATTGGAACAGGCTCCCCAGGGAGGTGGTGGACTCAGCATCCCTGGAGGTGTTAAAAAAACGTTTAGATGTGGCGCACCAAGACATGGTTTAGTGGGTTTAGTGGGCATGGTGGCATTGCCTAGAAGGTTGGACTTGATCTTTGAGGTCTCTTCCACCCATAACAATTCTATATGATTCTATGATAATTCTGCAGTTTTGTGCTATATGCTTCAAGAATTTGTCTGGAATATATTTACCTTGTACTTTGAAATTTCTCAGGTTTATAAGATACAAACTTGAACACAGAGTACAAGATTCTAAACACAAGAAAAATTTCCTATGTGAGAAAAGATCAGGACCTTGGACCAGAATTTACAAGATCTGGGATTACTTCTTGACTCACAAATTCTGCGTGTTACAGTTCTAAGTAACAGTTATATCATTATAAAACAGAAGTCTCTAAAGGGATAATGAAGTTCTGCCTCCACCCATTCCCTCTTCAAATCATCATCTTGGACATGAATTGGAGAGCCTCTGTATGCTCCAGGTTTTTAACGTACTGGCAGGATATTTGAACACCCAGATGTCTGAACACGTTAGTCCTTGTGTGCTTCAGAAAGTATAGCCTAGATCTATATATAGTCTGTATTTGCAAGTTTGCAACCTGTACTTGCAGCCCGTTAGAACTTGCTTAACCCAGTGGTGTAGATATAACATTGTCTTTTTATCTCTATTCCTTGCCTTCAACATCTCTTTTTCTTCCATTCTTAATCTTAACTATTGAGACTATGGCTTACTCAGGGTACAATATGCTTAATGAGACAACAGCTAGGGTATATATGCAAGTAACACTAATTAGGACTATGCCAAATGTTCAAACAAATGCCTTATATTCTGCACAAATTCAGTGACTAGTTTCAGTCAGTGAAAAAATCCAGATGACTTTCACCTCTTAATATTTTCAGTACAAATTTACAGCCTTTTATGTTTAGCAGTCTTTTTGTTACAAAGTTTCCTCACCTTTGTTTAAACAGAAGTATCAGGAAAACTTTTGGTTTTTGAATTTCTCCAGTGCTGGAGCAATGTGATCCCAAAATGTTTTCAATTCACCTTACAAGTAAAATGAACCTATAAAATTATGCCCCTGTTACAACCTTCTTAGCTGACATCAGTCTTCAGCAGCCAGTCTATCGCATCTCAGAATTTCTCCTTACACTTGTACAGTATACTATTCAAATTCACTAAACATCCTTAGAGCCGAGCTGATACCGAAAGGATCACTTACAGTTTAAAGAGAAACTGGGTAACAAATGCAGACTACTCTGGACAGGACTCATGACACCAACATGGCAGGAGATACTCAAACAATAAATAAACCTGCACTCGTGATCTCTTGGTGGTACACATTAGTAATCAAAAAAAGTAAAACCAGGACCTCTTTAGTCATTTCTTAAATCTGGTAAGCAGGGAATAAGGTTGAGAAATAGATACTAAACAAGTCACTTGAGGCACGTCAGAGGCTCTGGAGGCCTCTGGTGTTTAACACATTGCATCTGTGCCTTAAGGGACTTCCTCGTGGTGCTCATCAGACAGTCCACCACAATGTGCCCCGGTAACAAGGACACAAGATTTAAAGCAGGCAGCAGAATCTGAGTTACTGGAATTCATTTCACTGATTGACTTAATTAATTTAAATATATTAATTTAATTAATTGATTGTTGTAATTAATTTAAATGTCATTAATCTCTTTACTTAATTTCTCCAATGACAGAATTACAGTTGGAGCCAAAACAGCACAAAGCAAACAGAGGCAATCTGGAGATTCAAGTTAAATGCGAGGCAGTTAAAGCTAAATTAATGGTGTAAACATAGCACATTACTGCATCGCAAGGTCATGGTTGCCCAGTCAGACCAGGACTGCATTCACCTTAGCTGTTTCCAGCATTTTGTGAAGGAGAAGTATTCTGAGGAGGTGAGAACCTAGCTACTCCTGGCTGTTCTGGAGGCACACATTATGACTGAATTTAACCAATAAATTCAAAACAAGAAATGCACATTCCAGAAGTGAGTACAGCTTTGCCCTGGAAAGGAAGAAGTGATACTTCTAAAGGACAGTTTAGCCCACAGTGGTCCTTATTATCCCTCCCTAGCCCATCCCCACAGCCCTGCCATGACACAGTTGTGTCCGACACCCATTCACCTCACTGGGCCTGATCCTGGTTTGCTAATTTGCATTCCCAGCTCAACCCTGGACCTGTCTCCTAACCATGGGCTTCCCTGATGGTCTGGACTCTGGGCTGACCCTGGCTGCACCCCCACAGCTGCTGCCTGACGGCTTATGTGGTGTCAAAGCTGAACCAGAGGAACAAGGGAGATTACTTCAGAGCTACAGCCTCCCCCAGAGGCTGATCGGGACAGTCCCAACTTGCCCAGGATGGAGCCCCACTGCCCTGGAGAGGTGGGGTGATAGTTTCTCCATAGAGGCTTCAAGAGCCTGTAGTAGGTACAGCCCATGTCCTGTCACAGTGAGGTGCAGAGCAGCAGCCCCCGATACCTTCCAGGATCCAGCTCCAGCGGTCTTGTTATCAGTCATACCAGGGGTGTGCAGGTGGTAAAAAGGCAGGGTGGTATCTGGACATAGTCAAATTAGGGGGCACTGGGGATACACTGAGTGAGACTTCATAATCCAGTTTTATAACACTTCAGGGTGTTTCTCCTTTAATGAGTCTATACAGGTTTTCCCATTCCTAGTCTTCCAGTGACTAGGTGACACTTGTTTGCTGACATGTGGACTTTTGGGATCCCAGCAAATCCAAGCCAGGACTGTAGATTTAAACTAATTTTTTGGGGAGGTTGGTTGGCTTGTTTTTTCTTATAGGATGTCATCCCCAACAATATTTGTTAAGTCGCCTTCTACTTCTTCTCACCTCTCATCTGAGTAACACGGTTGTAAACCCATGGTTATGGTCTAGGTGATACTGTTGCTCTGCCATCGATTGAGGGATCACAGACAACCAAGTGGAAGTTGGAAGAAAGGTCTATGCAGAATCTGTTAAAATAGATCCAAACTCAGTTTCCTTCAGATACTTCAGTCCAATAAGAACTGCACGTTCACATTGTCTGTTTCAGTTTACTTCTGTGACCCAGTCTGTGCTTCTCTGTTTCTCCCATCACCCTGTAAGTAGAGCTGTTTGTTTAGTTCTGCCATAATCTCCTTCATATGTTCTACTTCAGAGTTTCCAGCCTAGGGAATAAACTGCTGGAACTGATTTTTAGGATACCACTATGCCCATTTAAATCTTTTTAAAACATGTATGGACCGTATCTGACAAAGCAACCTGGTAATTGAGTTGATTTAAAGTCCAAGTCTCAGCACAGAGTTGCTCCATCTCTCTCCCAACAAAAGTAATTGTCTAATAAAATAGAGATTATTATAACTGGATTTTTTCAATACACAGTACTCTTTTGTCCTACTCCCCACACACCTTTATATTTTAATTGTCATTACTAAATTAATCATGTCATCTTAATACCTTGTGAATACCATCAAAATCCATTAATAAGTCATCTCAGAAGTCAGGTAGTCTGACTTGAATACATACAAAGAGCAGATCTCTTCGGATGTTGCCATCATCCTTCAGCATAGGATCCCACTTTAAAGCTTTGGACACAAATACAGGGATTTTTTTTTTCTAAAGCAGATAGACACAAAAGTCATGCTAAATACTTACACTGGACTGTGTTTTCCATGTAATTTTTCATTCATTTGGACTGAACTCCACTCCTGCCTTGTGGGCCAAAAATAGTCCAGGAGCGACACTACTCTCAAAAGTGGAGTCATTGGTTCTTGTGTGACCTGTAGCCTATACACTCTCACTAACTTTAATAATTTAAACAACTACATGGTAGTTTTCTGCACTTACGGAAGAATATAAAACAGAACCTTATTACTTTTTAATCTAATTTGATAGTTCCACAGAAAATAATAGCTGAAGCATTTTTTATCCCTCCTTCCCCCTCTCCCCTTTTTTTGACCAAAACTACACTACTTGGTTTAACTTGAGATTTGATGAGGGATAGTCAGCTGGAAATACATGTTTGGATTTTCTTTAATTGTAACTAAACCTAGAAACTGTTTAAAGTCATACTTGTCAGAAGTGGAAATGTGTCTTAAGTACTCCAAAGTTAAAAGGTTAAAATTTGGATGTGAAAACCAAGGAACAGCCCCAGCATCTAGCTAAGTCCTAGGCTTGGTTAGTCAACACTTCTCTACACAGCATTAGTGATCTTCATAACACTGTCTTCTGTCTCTTTAAAAGGATGGTGAAATTGCAGTTGACAAAGTACAATGGTAGTGGGAGCTTTAAGTCTCACTTATAACAAAACTGAAGTCAAAGGACTGAGATACTTAACTCTGAAGACATCAAACTCTCTGTTCAGATATAATTCCGAACACTGCATGTTGCCAGGGGCTAGAGTGAACTGTGTGAAGGAAGCAAGGAGCAGCTCCAAGCAGGCTTAAATTCTCCAGAACTGCAGAAAGATGGAAAATATCCAAACAGTTTTTTGTGTGCTGTACCTGCACGGAACACATGATAATAAAATATCTTGTACTTGACGATGAGTGATCCTTAAGTCATTTGATGTGGTTTAGCAGCTTCAGTTAACACAAACTAAGTAGGTTATTTATGAAATGCTAACACAGAAACATGGATTCCAGGCAAAATGAAATACAGAGACTACAAAACCAGTATAAGAGTACAGGGGATTTTGCAACTGAGAGGAAGCCGAGGAATGGATCTTGTTATTTCTGGGGTTCAACACTAAGGAAAGATCAGCTCACAATAGCAATCACACACCAACACAATCCCAAAGGAGACCATATCAACTGTTCACAAAGAAACTGAAATTTATCCAGCACAAACAACCACCGAGTCCCATAATAAAGTGGTTTAGGGTACAGTAGCCTTCTGGTAATGTAGATACAAAAACAACTTTGAAACAGAGACCAAGTGAGAAGCCAAGAAAGCACAGCACAATGAGCTTTGCACAGCACACTACTTGCTGTCCTGGTTTGGCTAAAACAGG